>NC_141601.1:57355290-57543394 GCF_047967505.1 Dipteris shenzhenensis | reverse complement strand
TTTTTTGGTCACCTACAGCTGCCACTAGGGGAGGCACTTGCATTTGAGTTTGGTAGTTGGACACGCAGTTAGCTCCGTGGATTCTCTTTTTGATTGGGGGACGTAAGGTTGCACCCAATGACAGTGGGGATGGTGTCCTTATGTGGGGAGTTGATTTCTTGAGCCCCCATGGCCGATTCATGGATTATTTGAGGAGATTTCAACATGGTGGAGTTGGCTTCAGGTAAGAAAGGGGGTAGAGAGGGTGGTATACACTCCTTGGAGAGAGCAGCTTGGGATGCCTTCCTTTTTGGATTCAGTGGCAGAGATGCATGGTTTGATGATGCCTTTTACACTCAACCACAGTCACTCCTGTTTTCATGGTCGAATAGGAGGTTACAAATACCTATCCATGCATGAATTTATACATTTTATGTGGATGATTGGGCTATGGACTGGTATTCACTTGATATCACTTTCTGTGGTCTTGATGATTTTGGAGCCTAGTCTCAGGATTCTGGATGCCTTTTATGTAGAGGAGGACCTTACAGAGGCAGCCTTGCAAATTTGGGTTTCTCATGTGCAGGAGGGAGAGACATCTCCTTCACATGTGGCTGCTGCCCTTACTGGTGTTAGTGACTTTTACCATTGGTTGCTAACACCAGAAGACGTGACTGCTCTCCTTATCTCCTTCCCATGGACTGACTTCCTTGTGTACCTGTTACTATGGGTAGCCCTCTCTTTGGACTCTCATGTGTTTCAGTGTAGAAGACATCTGTACTAGTGTAGGTCGTTGAGAACCCTCCTAGGTCAGACTAAAAAGTACCATTTCGTTTCCACACAGCCGTGCACAATGTGTTTTGCACCTCCGTCCCATAGACCTGACACCGTCATGTGCTGTTTTTAGCCCTCTCGCCTCTTTTCTCAGTTTTCTCAGATATTCACCTGACCATCTCTGTATGAAGCCCGTTTTTCTTCTTGTCTTGCTGCCATCACTCGAATCATCCCCTTCCTCCTGCGATCTTGCTGCAAGAGCGTGAGATTGTCATGTAGATATGTCCTAGTCCCCTTCAATGTTGCCCTCATGCCATGAAGGTAGATCCTAATCTGATCACCATTGGCCTTGTTGGTGCATTGGCTTTACCCACTCTCCTGGCTGCCTTAAAGGTCAGATTTATAGGTTTTTGAGAACTGCGACAGCCGCTCCTGCGAGCTTCCCCTCCCCCCCTCGCCGTTAGCCCCTACCTCCCCCCTCGCTCCCCCCCCCCCCCCCCCCCCCCCCTCGCCGCGACCACCCCCGCTACCCCTCGCCTCACCTCCGCTACCCCGCTACCCCGCTACACCGCTACCCCGCTACCCCTCGCCTCACCTCCGCTACCCCGCTACCCCGCTACCTCCGCTACCCCGCTACCCCTCGCCTCACCTCCGCTCCAGCCGCCCCTCGCTCCATCCCGCCCCCTCGCTCCATCCCGCCCCCTTGCCTCCGCTCCATCCGCCCCCTCGCTCCAACCCGCCCCTCGCCCCCTCGCTCCAACCCGCCCCCTCGCTCCATCCCGCCCCCTTACCTCCGCTCCATCCCGCCCCCTCGCTCCAACCCGCCCCCCGCCCCCGCTCCAACGCCGCCGCTCCAACCGCCGTTTTTTTTTTTTTTTCACCCCGCTCCAACCCGCCCCCTCGCTGCTCCTTCACCCCCTCGCTTCACCCGCCTCCGCCTCATTCCGCTCCCCTCGCCCCCCCGCTTCACCCCTCCACCCCCGCCATTCCAACTTCACCCCCCCCCCCCCGCCCTCTCGCCCCCTTCCGTACTCCCGCATCCCGCAGCCTTCGCCCCGCCCTCCGCTTCGACCCCTCCGACCCTTCATTTCGCCTCGCCCGCCTCACCCCCAGGCTCCACCGCCGCTTCATCCCCTTCTTGGGTGGCAGCCTGTTTTTCTTCATCGGAAGCTTGCAGTTAGTCTTGGCGGTATGGCGGCCCCCAGCCCGGATCCGGAGGCCCAGTCGGACCCTCCCTCTCCAGATGCCTACCGCGTTATCCTGACAGAGCAACAATCTTCCCGTGTTCAGGCGGTAGCCAGTGACTTTGCTCGTACCTCTGTTTACGGTAGAGTCATTGGACACTCCCCCTCCAGGTCTACCATCAGGGACTGGCTCCAGTCCACTCTCTTGCTAGAGGATGGCCACATTGAGGAGGTGGCCCTTATGGAAAGGGGCATCTTCTGGCTCAAACTCTCCAGTGAGAAAGCTGCGAGCAATCTGATTGCCGGTTCCCCCACATCGGTGGATGGGAAGATCATCATGATAGTCCCGTGGTACCGTGGTTTCAGCGCAGCGGATTTCGATACTCGGTTCCGTATACCTCGCCACCCAGTGACACTAGTTTTTCCAGGGCTTGCTACTGAGCTGCGGCCGATTGTCAGGGACTTGGGCTCCCATTTTGGCTGGGTTATGCACGACACCTTTGCCGATGCGGTGACCACGGCAGGAGCTCCCCGAGTCCGTGTGGCTGTGGCGGATCCTGCGACTCTCCCTGTAGTGATCGAGATCGTGACAGGTGCCGGCAGTATCACCCAGAGCATGATAGTCACCGGACAGCCAGGTCAGTGCCTGCGGTGCCACGGCTTTGGGCACTTGGCGGCTGCTTGTCCACGCTTTGCCAGCTCGTCTCGACCCTCCCCGCCCCCGCCCCCTCCGCCCCCACCTCCCCCCCCGGACAGCCACGTCAGGAGGAGCCGAGGCAGTCGGAGCCTGGGCCAGAGGTAGTGGGCGGTTGGACCGAGGTTCGAAGGAAAAGAGGAAAGAATAAGAAGATTTCGGATAAAGACAAGGAGGCAGAGGTCACCCTTCCTGCAGCAGCACTCCAGAGACCTGACCGGCAGATGCCCCAGGGACCTGGGAGAGCTTCTTCTTCGACGGCAGCCCGCCCTCCACAGCCTCAGATCCTCCTCTCTCCCACCCCCCCGCCTTCTCCCCAGTTTCCCCCCCTTCGCCCGCCCCGCAGTTTCAGCCCCCGCCTCCTTTCCCTCAGTCCCCTCCCCCTCCCCCTCCCCCTCAGCCCCAGTTCCAGATGCATCCCCATCCCCCTCCCCCCCCTGCTCCCCTCGCCCCTCCTACAGAGTTAGCTGCACCGTCGCCTTCCCAGCCGAGTGCAGCCTCCGTTCCACCTCCTCCACCTTCTCCGCCAGTCGCCTCTGTGGAGCCCGAGTCGCCTATCCCGCAGGCTCCTCCCCCTCCCCCCCCGCTTGTAGGACACCCGGAGTCTGTACCACTAGTGGAGCAGGTTTCCCTTCCCGCTAGCCCCTCAGTGGCAGACTCAGCTGGGTCTCAGCTCCAGGAGAGAGAGCTCCCTCGAGACTTTTACAGATCTGGCCCCTGGGACTACCTGGATGTGGCCGACCTTGGGACCTTCCCGGCTTGTCTCGACATTAGTATCTTCATGCTCCGCAAAGGGGCGGATGGGAAGATTGCTGCCTTGGCTCCCAGGGACGGCCCTAGCTTCGCCTTCACGTTCCTCAGCGACGGCACCGAGACCTGGACAGACGACTCGGTGTGGGAGGCTCTCAGAGAGCAGACACACGCCCAGATTTGCTCCTGGATAGGCCCGTCCGGTGGGCAGCTCCTCGAGACTCAGTGGTCCGAGGGCGATGTGCGCTTGCGGTGGCGTTGCGCTGCCAAACGTTTCCGATTGATCGTGATTCTCAGACCCCCCCTGGCATGGCCTCTTCCCCAGGATGTCAGAGCTTGGTCCCAACAGAAACTCCGAACCTTCTACGGGATGACCACTTCAGAGATCTCGAGCTGGCTCGAGAAAGCATTTGCTCATGGCACTAGAGGCCTCTCGCCATTGCTGAAGGTGTTGAAGAACGGGCAGGACGATCCCGTCTCCCCCTCCAAACCTTCTCACAAGCGGCAGCGCCTCCACTCCGATATGTCTGATTCTTCTTCGACTTCGACTGCGAGCAGACAGCTGTTCGCAGCCCCCATCCCTCTCCATGAGCCTACACCTCGTATCCTGGAATGTGAACGGGTTTCACTCTTCGAGCACCCGTGGTCCCCGGAAGCTCATTTTGCGTCAGGAACTTCAGCCTGCAGTGATTGGTCGATTGGATGTACTGCTGCTCCAGGAGCACAAGCTTTCTGCGGCTCATGCCCGCAGCTGCGGGAAGGTTCTCCCTGGACGCTCCTACACTTATTGGGAGCCTTCGATCGGCGCACAGGGGAGGAGCGGGGGGGTCTGTACCTCCGTTTGCGAGCAGTTAGCTCAGATAGTTTTCGGTCACGGCACGTTGATCCCAGGCCGAGCCCTTTGGGTAGGCCTGAATTTGGAGGGTTCCAAGATAGGAATCCTCAACATTTATGCTCCCACAGACCTCCGTTGCAGAGCCACCTCTGGAGGACACTTACAGGGATTCTTCCAGACATGGATTCCTGGATTGTTGGAGGAGACTTCAACAATCTGGAGACCTTGGAGGACCAGCAGGGTAGAGATCCGGAGTTCACAGGTATGGCTCAGGCAGAGCAGTCAGCTTGGGACTCTTTCATCTTCGCGACAGGAGGGAGGGACAGTTGGAGAGACCCGTCCTTCCGGCGTTGGCACGGGAGCCTGGACTTCTCTTGGGGCTTCCGCAGGGAAGGAGGCAGACTCCTGGAGCGGCTTGATAGGTTTTATGTCAGTGATTGGGCCATCAGCAGAGGTGGCCAGGCGGGCATTGTTCCAGGGACGACACTCTCCGACCATGCGCCTGTGCTCCTTTCATTAGATTCGGCAGCCCAGACTCTCCCCCCCCGATCATGCAGGATTCCCGATTCCATCTTCTCGAGGGTGGACGTCCGTAGCAGCATTTGCAATCTTTGGGACAGAGACTGGGGGGAGGGCGTGGTTCTGGTAGACTCGGTCGCGCAGGCTCTGCAGGAGTCCAGCCAGATCTGCCAGCTCGCAGCCCTACAGGTTCGACAGGATTGGTGGGACAGAGAGAGAGCTCTTCGGAGGGACCTCGCCTCCATTCAGCGACTTCAGCAGTCTTCCCCGGGCTCGGAGGAGCTTCGGATCCAGGCCCTTCGAGCCAGAGCCCTCTTGGAGGAGACCCTCCAGCGTCGCTCCGAATTCTCCTATCACGCCTCTCTCTCCTTCTGGGCCCGGAAGGGTGACCGGATGTGCAGGGAGTTCTTCAGGACACACGGCCAGAGAGCTGCAGGGGATCAGCTACGGAGTCTCAGGACAGCGGATGGTCACATTGTTACGGACCCGGGGGAGGTCCTGGGGTTGGCCACTGACTTCTACAGGACCCTCTTCCAGCAGGAGCCACTTGCCCCTCGTGCTAGTCGTGACCGTGAGGAGGTGTGGAGGCACATTCCATCCCTTGTCCAGCCTAGCATGCAGGCGACGTTGGCGCCGTTCACCTCGGATGAGATGTTGGAGGCCTTGATGGCCATTGATGGGCAGAAATGCCCAGGTGAGGATGGGCTATCCCGAGCTTTCTTCACCTCCTTCTGGGACCAGATCCATCAGCCCCTCCTTGCAGCTCTGCAGGGGATTTTCAGCAGCGGTCAGATGCCAGAGAGCCTTTCCTCGGGACTGATTTGCCTCATCCCGAAGGGAGGAGATAGACAGGAGATCCGCCAGTGGCGTCCGATCACTCTCCTTACCACTGCCTACAAAATCCTCGCCAAGATGATCAGTGCCAGAGTTCGACCTCTACTTCCAGACCTCGTCCATGACACTCAGACAGGCTTTGTCCAGGATCGCAGTATCCTGGATAATGTCTTCACCTTTTCAGAGGCGGCGGAGTGGGCTCAGTACAGCGGATCACACCTTGCCATTTTGGATTGGTCCTTTTTGGAGGGGACTCTGGAGCGGCTAGGTTTCCCGGCAGGCTGGATTCAGGGTATCTCAGCTTTGTACAGGACAGCGTCCAGCAGAGTCATCATTGGAGGCAGGATGGGGGGAGCGATTCAGCTTGGAGAGATCAGTACGTCAGGGCTGTCCCCTGGCTCCTTATCTGTTTCTCTTCTTCGCCGAGGCCATGACTTACTACCTTCGGGCGAGGTCCACAGGGCTCAGGGGTGTTCGCCTTCCACTCCGGGAGGACACGGAGCTTCTGGACTCAGAGTACGCAGATGATACAGCCCTTTATGTCCAGGACGATGAGAGGATGCTAGAGAGGGTGCGGATGGCCCTGGAGGTTTTCTGCTCGGCCGCTGGTGCGAAAATCAACTGGAACAAATCAGTTGGTTTTCTCACAGACCCGGGGGCGTGTTCTCAGTGGGGGCGATTTCTGGGCTTCAGATGGATTCCACGTGGACAGACAGCTAGATACCTTGGCTTCCAGGTTGGCCTAGACATTACGCCAGCTCAGCAGTTTCTCCCGGTGCTAGATTCCATCCGACGGAAGCTGGCTTTCTGGAGCACTGCTAAGCTTTCCCTTGCAGGTCGTGCTTTGGTAGTTAACCAGGTCCTTCTAGCCACGGCTTGGTATGTGGCTTCCTGTTGGTGCTTCTCGAGATCTAGCGTGGCACAGCTCAGGAGGTTGGTTCGGAACTTTCTTTGGTCTGGGGAGGATGGGCATAGAGATACCAGAGCCAGGGTTGCTTGGCAGACAGTCATTCTTCCGCAGGCTGAGGGTGGTCTGGGGGTCATTGATCCAGAGCTTCAGAGTCAGGCCTTGTTAGGCAAGCTTATCATCCGCGGTTTGACCCCAGGGGGGCAGACGTGGAAGATGTTACTTCAGCAGGGAGTCGGCTCTTGTGTCCCGCGCCGAGGTGGAGAGTGGCTACCGTCCTTCAGGTGGATCTTCACTTCCGCCCCGCTCACTCAGCCCCGCTCCCCACTCGTTCGTAGCCTCCTCATGGTTTGGAGGCGGCTCCGTCTCAGTCTCATTCAGTCCCAGCCCAGCTGTCAGGAGGAGATCGATCGCCAGCCGCTCGTCTGGAATGGGCAGGTCAGAGACGCCGAGGGCCTTCAGTTGGGGGAGAGATCACATATCAGGTGGGACGGCTGGATGAGGGGGCCAGCCCGGTCCCTTCGAGTTTGGAGGGATACGTACAGACATCTGGAGATGGCCGATCTTGCAGACGCAGCTGGAGGTGCACGCGGAGTCCAGGCGAGACGCACGGAGATCGACGGTGCGATCCCAGCCGCTTGGTTGGCTCCACCTGAGCCTCAGGTCCTCATGCCTGGAGACACCCACTGGCTGGGACAGTTCACCCCCCGTGGCATCCCACTGGTGGTCGCAGGACGTTTGGATGACTCCTCTATCGCCTTCTTCGCGGTTTCAGGGGATGGACGACTCAGGAGAGAGGATGCGCTCATCGACCCCCTACTCCCGTGGCAGAGGGTTAGGGTCGTAGGCCTTCTGGGGAAGGTCTGGCATACCGACCCTAGTATCGAGCAGGACCAGTTGCAGCTTTGGCGTCTTTGGCTCTGGGAGGGGCGGGCCTTGTCAGAACTTGAGTGGGGACCCAGGAGAGTGGTGGTGGCCAGAGATTGTGACAGGACAGGGGCCGACTTCCTTCTTCGCTTACAGCACGACTCTGGGCAGGCGAGTTCTCGGGAGGATGCAGAGCCGCCCCCACCACCCAACGTCCTAGCTGGTACGCACAGGGTATTTCCAGGTTCTTTTTGCAGGCATTCTGGAAGGCCTTGTGGGAGAGCTGGCGGCCGCGGAAGATCTCATACTTCCTGTGGCTTCTTACCCACAAAGGTCTCCCAGTGGGGAGCTGGTTGAGGCAGATAGGCCAGGACGGTTGCTGTCAGATTTGCCATGCGGATGAGGAGTCACCAAAACACTGCCTGTGGAGCTGCACGCGCGCCCAGGAAGTGTGGAGGTGGACTTTCGGGCTTCTTGCTCGTGCAGCACCAGAGCTAGGAGTGATCACTTGGGGCGCGTTCTGTTGGTGCAGCACCGCACCTGGTCTTCATCACTTGTTCGAGGCATGCCAGCAGGACCCCACTTTCCTTATCACACAGGGGACGTGGGGGCCGCTCGAGGGTATCCCCACAGCACCTAGCAGAGGCTGATACAGGAGTTCGGGAGCGGCAGCCAGTCTGGGAGATTATCAGCAGCATTACAGGATGGCACATCTGGACCTCGCGCTGCGCGCAGATCCTCGGTGGCACCTCCTTATCGACTGCCCAGATCATGGCGGAGATTTGGAGTGAGATTATTCATACCCTCAGAGGCCAGTGGGACCAGATTCAGGGAGACTCCCGGGCCGGTCAGGAGAAGCGGAGACGCTTCCTCCAGGCTTGGACACACAGAGCCTCTTCTTCGAGCAGACTACGCAGGGCCTTCGGTGGCACTACTCACCACCCCGATGGCTGTTCATTCACACTCAGCATATCCCTCCGTGAGAGTATGATCTGTTATGCTACCTTTTGGGCTGCGTCCGGTTTGTGAACGCAGCCCGTCAGCTATAAGCTGACCTCTTGTATCTTGTTCTCGAAGTAATATAATTAGCACTGTTTTTTCGGCAAAAAAAATAAAGGTCAGATTTATATCCATCTTGTTAATCAAGGCTTCAGCATCATCCATCAGGGTCTCACCCATTGCCATTCCTCTGACAAGTTTTCACTTTCTGATTTCAGCTCCTCTATTGCCTTACATTAAATCTCCGGTGACCCCTTCATGTCTTTTGAGTTGTTGTATTTTCGCTTCCATGGCCTGCACTTTTCCCTTGGTACTGGTCCTTCCAGCTCCTAGTTATGCTTCTCTTTTTCCCCATTCTTTTCTCTTATGCTTCTCTTCCGTGACTCCCGTGGGACGTATCTCGGGTCTAAACAATGACGGGAGGTCCCCAGAGTGATCTGTGTGTCCCCTCGATGTCTCGTGTGTCGTGCTGAAGTCGTCGGGTTGGGATCTCTGTCACGTCTGCGGCTAGAGACTGGACGATCAATGTCACTCGATGGGAAGAACTCTGTGTGTGTGTGTGTGTGTGTGTGTGTGTGTGTGAGAAAGAGAGAGAGAGAGAGAGAGAGAGAGAGAAAGAAAGTTAATTAAAGTCTTCGGAAGACCGATGGGTCTATGAGACTGTGAAAATCCTGATACAACGAGCTATGGTAGTGGAGCTACTAAAGTACAACATAGTCATGTCGATGGTCGACTATATATCAATCTCAGCATCATCATCCCTAGCAATAGCAAGATATCAGGATTGATGAGGCAGTGGAGGCATGAAGTTGGAAATAGAGTGCTGTCGGCCACTCAGAGGTGCGGTCCTGGCACGTCTCCTGGTCGTAGCTCTGCGTCTAACCAGGGCTACTGTGATCCCCGTCGGTCGGGCTCCAACTCTAAACAAGGAGGGGATGTCTCCAAGTGTGATCTGTGTGTCGACCCTCTGTCTGAGTTGTCAGGTCACGGGCTCCGGGTCACGGTCATGTCGAGGTCTCGTCTCGTTGGGGTCCATGTGATCTAGCTGAAAGAACTCCGTCATAGAGCTCTGGGAGGGATCAACCGAGGAAGAAGTCTGCTCCTATCTCCATGCTCGGAGTATCCTCTCGCGGTGTCTAAGTGCCTCATGAATGAAAACCTGCCAAACACCGCTGGTCTGGGTAGGAGAGGAAATGGGCTAAAATCTCATAACTATCTCTGAAGAGGCAGTGGAAACGTCCTCGGATCTCATAGTACACAGGACACCTGAAGATGAAATGCTCCTCTGTCTCAACATCCTGTATGTCACAGTGTGCGCGCCGCTCCCTAGGTAGTCGCTCTGCTCTGTCGCTCTCGATGCGAAGTCTGTGTGAAGAGACCCGGAACTGCCCAAGAGAGATCCTCATCGAGTGGGGTAGGTGAATCTGTGTGTATCCTGGTGGGTCAATGAAACCCTCCGCTATGATATGTAAGAAGTGATCTCTGTAGAAGCTAAGCTTCACGGGGAGTTCACTCGGTTCCAACCAGGTCCGAAAAGTGTGTAGCTGTAGTAGATCCTCACGGATAACCTGGTTGATCTCATGTGATAAGAGGGGAGAGAACGGAGCATCCATGCTATACTGGAAGGGAGGTAGTCTATCCATGTGGAGCCCCAGTCGCTCAAACCATCTCTCTGTACGTGCATACCAGCACCTCTGATCTCCTCCTGCTGCAAGTGCCATAGAAGAGGATAGAGCTATCCATGGTAGCCTGCTACGCCCCGAGGTATAATCCCCATATTCCCTAACTCAGTACAGATATGTGATGACCTGAAATGCAGCATCTAGCTGTAAAGGAGGTGACACAAACTCAACCTGAATGATCTGGTGAGGAACGGATGACTTACCACGAATCATCCGTGATAGCATGAGAACCTATAGCCGCTCCACACGGACCCACTTTGTATCCAACAAGTCTAGCCCCCAACAAGGATTGCCGTACATCCCCGCTGGGCGAGCCAAGGAGTGAAAAAGCAACCCCTTGGTGCGTGGATCCTGAAAGTGTGAGCGGAAGCACTGCCTCTCTAGCTTGGCCAGTGAGGCATACCCTCTACTCAAGCGTGCCTGCATCGCGGGTCTCATAGTGAAGCTCGGTCCGGAGAAGATAACCCCAAGATAAGTGTATGATGAAACTATCTCAACAAATGACCCCGCAAATGTGAACTGCTCCTAAAGCATGATGGCTCAGGATGTATTGAAGATCATGACCATGGTTTTACCCAGGTTGACCTTCAAATCATGAGACTCACAAAAGGACTGTAGTGCGTCTAGGTGTCTTTGAAGCCCCTCTGCTGAGGAAGACAAGAGAGCAACGTCATCTGCATAGAGCAAAATCTGGATCAGCGTGCCCGCAAGAGAGCAACCTACACCCCCCTGTGTCTGCATCACTCTCTCTAGCTCGTCAATATAGAGGCCAAACAAGGTAGGCGACAAAGGACACCCTTGTTTGACCCCGATGGTACTCATGATCTCGTTTGTCCACCTGGATCCTACCCGAACTCTGCCAGAAACACTCTCGTAAAGTGCCATGACAGCCCAAATGATCTCTTGGTCATAACCCAAGTCCTGTAGGCGCCGTATGAGGCGGGCTCTCGGGACCGTGTCAAATGCCTTGCGAAAATCCACAAAGCAACAATAAACCCTCTGCTTCCGTGACCTCGCCTCCTCGATGATACATCTGAGCGTTAGAATGTGGTCCATGGTTCCATGATCACGTCGGAATCCGGCTTGTCTTGCTGCTCTGAGTCCTCGACACTCTGCAAGTCTGCTAACCTCGGAGTCAAGTACTGACGCATAAATCTTGGACATGACATGTCCAATCATAATGGTCCTGTAGTTCTCTGGGCTCATGGGATCCCCTGCCTTGTGGATGGGTGAGATAGTGTTAATGGTCCAAGTGTGTGGAAATCCCAAATAAACCGCTTCATTAAAAAGCTTTGCTAAGATCGGGGCTAGGAGGTTAATCCCATATGCAATGAACTCAGTGCATAGTCCCTCATGATCCTTCGCTCGGGCATTATGAAGTTTCAGTACAGCATCCTTTACCCCTCCTCTATTGAAGAGGGTGCAGGACATGGGACGAGGCATGTGTGAGAGGCTGGGGAATGGCTGATTTGGGATGTCATAAAGTGTGCGTGCATAATCAAACCAGATCTAGGTGTCAGTGAGTGGTGGAGGGGACCGTCCTTCTAGAAATCTCCGCCAGAAGTCCTTAGAGTTGTTACTAAACAAAATGTTCAGTAGCTCCTCCTCGTTTCAACGAACGAAGTCTAGGTTCTTCCTCCGTATCAATCTACGGTATTCACGTAGCGTATCTGGTGCGCTCGGAAGACTGTTTTTGGTTTCGAATCTGAGTTGACGGCCTAAGGCCTTACACTCATCATCGTACCAACTATTACAGGGTACGGTTCCAAGGGGTGGTGGGCGGGTGGAGCGGGTGGTGTGGGGAAAAGCGTGAATGGCAGCCTCGTGTAGTGAGCGGGTGACAAGGGCAGCACGATGCTCTAAAAGGGGTATGAAGTCAATATAAGCAAGAAGTATGTACAGACGGCCAAAGTAAGAAGGTGAGTGATCCCGATCAAAGCGTATATCGTGGTAGGTGGAGTAAGCACTGAGTGGGGTGGAAGGTGCTGTGTGAAGGGAGGTGGAGATGCGAAAGAAAAGGTATGTATGATCAGCCCCTGGGGGGAGAGGTGCTACAGTGAAGTCAGTAATGCGAGATGTGAAGACAGGGGATCACAATCATCTCGGGTTCAGGAGGTTGCCAATGACTTTGCCCGTACCTCTGTTTACGGCAGAGTCATTGGACACTCCCCCTCCAGATCAGCAATTAGGGACTAGTCCACTCTCATGCTAGAGGATGGCCATATTGAGGAGGTGGCCCTTATGGGAAGGGGCATCTTCTGGCTCAAACTCTCCAATGCGAAAGCTGCGAGCAACCTGATTGTTGGTTCCCCCACGTCGGTGGATGGAAAGATTATCATGATAGTCCCGTGGTACCGTGGATTCAGCGCAGCGGATTTTGATGTTCGGTTCCGTATACCTCGCCATCCAGTGACGCTAGTTTTTCTAGGTCTTGCTGCTGAGCTGCGGCCGATTGTCAGGGACCTGGGCTCCCATTTTGGCTGGGTTATGCACGACACTTTCGCCGATGCGGTGACTACGGCAGGAGCCCCCCAAGTCCGTGTGGCTGTGGCGGATGCTGCGACTCTCCCTGCAGTGATCGAGATCGTGACAGATGCCGGCAGCATCACCCAGAGCATGGTAGTCACCGGACAGCCAGGCCAGTGCCTGAGGTGTCACGGCTTTGGGCACTTGGCGGCTGCTTGTCCACGTTTCGCCAGCTCTTCTTGGCCTCCCCCGCCCCCTCCGCCCCTCCCCCCCCCTCCGGACAGCCACGTCAGGAAGAGCCGAGGCAGCCGGAGTCCGGTCCAGAGTTAGTGGGCGGTTGGACTGAGGCTAGAAGGAAAAGAGGAAAGAACAAGAAGATTTCTGATAAAGGCAAGGAGGCAGAGGTTACCCATCCTGCAGCAGCACCTCAGAGACCTGACAGGCAGCCGCCCCAGGGACCTGGGAGAGCTTCTTCTTCGACGGTAGCCCGCCCTTCACAGCCTCAGATCCCCCTCTCTTCCGCTCCCCCGCCCCTTTCCACTCAGTCCCAGCCCCTTCCCCAGTTTCACCCCCCTTCTCCCGACCCGCAGCTTCAGCCCCCGCCTCTTCCTCCTCAGCCTCCTCCTCCTCCTTCTCAGCCCCAGTTCCAGATGCATCCCCATCCCCCTCCCCCCGCCTCTCTCGGCTCTCCTGCAGAGTTAGCTGCACCGACGGCTTCCCAGCCGAGGGCAGCCCCCGCGCCTCCTCCACCTCCTCTGCTAGTCGCCTCCGTGGAGTCTGAGTCGCCTACCCCCCAGCCTCCTCCCCCCCCCCCTCCACTGGCAGGACACCCGGACCACCACTGGAGCAAGCTTCCCTGTCCGCTAGCCCCTCAGTGGCAGACTCTGATGGGTCTCAGCTTCAGGAGAGAGAGCTTCCTCGAGACTTTTACAGATCTGGCCCCTGGGACTACTTGGATGTGGCCGACCTCGGGACCTTCCCGGCTTGTCTCGACATCAGTATCTTCCTGCTCCGCAAACGGGCGGATGGGAAGATTGCTGCCTTGGCCCCTAGGGATGGCCCTAGCTTTGCTTTCACGTTCCTCAGCGACGGCACCGAGACTTGGATAGATGACTCGGTCTGGGAGGCTCTCAGAGAGCAGACGCACGCTCAGGTTTGCTCCTGGATAGGCCCGTCTGGTGGGCAGCTTCTCAAGACTCAGTGGTCCGAGGGCGACGTGCGCCTGCGGTGGCGTTGCACCGCCAAACGCTTCCGACTGATTGTGATCCTCAGGCCCCCCCTGTCATGGCCCCTCCCCCAGGATGTCAGAGCCTGGTCCCCTCAGAAACTCCGAGCCTTCTATGGGATGACTACTTCAGAGATCTCAAGCTGGCTCGAGAAAGCATTTGCTCATGGCACCAAAGGCCTCTCGCCTTTGTTGAAGGTGTTGAAGAACGGGCAGGACGACCCCGCCTCCCCCTCCAAACCTTCTCATAAGCGGCAGCGCCTCCTCTCCGAATTGTCAGCTTCTTCATCGACTTCGATTGCGAGCAGACAGTTGTTCGCAGCCTCCCAATCCTCACCATGAGCCTACACCTCGTATCCTGGAATGTGAACGGGTTTCATTCTTCTAGCACCCGTGGTCCCAGGAAGCTCATTTTGCGACAGGAACTTCAGCCAGCAGTGATTGGTCGTTTGGATGTACTTCTGCTCCAAGAGCACAAGCTTTCTGCGGCTCACTCCCGTAGCTGCGGGAAGATTCTCCGTGGACGTTCCCACACTTATTGGGAGCCCTTGATCGGCGCACAGGGGAGGAGTGGAGGTGTCTGTACTTCCGTGTGCGAGCAGCTAGCCCAGGGAGTTTTCGGTCACGGCACGTTGATCCCAGGCCGTGACCTTTGGGTAGGCCTGGAACTGGAGGGTTCCAAAATAGGAATCCTCAACATTTATGCTCCCACAGACCTCCAGTGCAGAGCCACCTTCTGGAGGACACTTACAGGGATTCTTCCAGACATGGATTCTTGGATTGTTGGAGGTGACTTCAACAATCTGGAGACCTTGGAGGACCAGCAGGGCAGAGGTCCGGAGTTTACAGGTATGGCTCAGGCAGAGCAGTCCGCTTGGGACTCTTTCATCTTCGCGACAGGAGGTAGGGACAGTTGGAGAGACCCGTCCTTCCGGCGTTGGCACGGGAGCCTGGACTTCTCGTGGGGCTTCCGCAGGGAAGGAGGCAGGCTCCTGGAGAGGCTAGATAGATTTTATGTCAGTGATTGGGCCATTAGCAGAGGCGGTCAGGCGGGTATAGTTCCAGGGACGACACTTTCCGACCATGCGCCTGTGCTCCTATCATTAGACTCGGCAGTCCAGGCCCTTCCCCCCCGTTCATGCCGGATTCCCGACTCCATTTTCTCGAGGGTGGACGTGCGCAGCAGTATCTACAGTCTATGGGACAGAGATTGGGGCGAGTGCGTGGATTTGGTTGATTCGGTGGCGCAGGCTTTGCAGGAGTCCAGCCAGATTTGCCAGCTCGCAGCCCTACATGTTCGACAAGAGTGGTGGGGCAGAGAGAGCTCTTCGGAGGGACCTCGCCTCCATTCAGCGACTCCAGCAGGCAGCCCCGGGCTCGGAGGAGCTTCGGATCCGGGCCCTTCGTGCCAGAGCCCTTCTTGAGGAGACCCTCCAGCGCCGGTCAGAGTTTTCCTATCACGCCTCTCCCTCCTTCTGGGCTCGGAAGGGTGACCGGATGAGCAGGGAGTTCTTCAGGAGGCATGGCCAGAGAGCAGTAGGTGATCAGCTCCGGAGTCTCAGGACAGCAGAGGGGCACATTGTTACGGATCCGGGTGAGGTCTTGGGGTTGGCTACCAACTTCTATAGGACTCTTTTCCAGCAGGAGCCGCTTGCCCTTCGTACTCGACGCTCCCGGGAGGAGGTGTGGAGGCACATTCCATCCCTGGTCCAGCCCAGCATGCAGGCGACGTTGTTGGCACCGTTCTCTACGGACGAGATGTTGGAGGCCTTGATGGCCATCGACGGGCAGAAGTGCCCGGGCGAGGATGGGCTATCCCGGGCATTCTTCACCTCCTTCTGGGATCAGATCCATCAGCCCCTCCTAGCAGCTCTTCAGAGGATTTTCAGCAGTGGTTATATGCCAGAGAGCCTCTCCTCGGGACTGATTTGCCTCATCCCGAAGGGAGGAGATAGACAGGAGATCCGTCAGTGGCGCCCGATCACCCTACTTACCACTGCTTACAAAATCCTTGCCAAGATGATCAGCGCCAGAGTTCGGCCTCTACTTCCAGACCTCATTCATGACACTCAGACAGGCTTTGTCCAGGATCGCAGTATCCTGGATAATGTCTTCACCTTCTCACAGGCAGCGGAGTGGGCTCAGCACAGTGGGTTACACCTAGCCATCCTACTTCTCGACTTTGAGAAGGCCTACGATCGAGTGGACTGGTCCTTTCTGGAGGGGACTCTGGAGCGACTAGGTTTTCCAGCAGGATGGATTCAGGGTATTTCAGCGTTGTACAGGACAGCTTCTAGCAGGGTCATCATTGGCGGCAGGATGGGTGAGCGGTTTCGTCTTGAGAGATCAGTGCGTCAGGGCTGCCCCCTTGCTCCTTACCTGTTTCTCTTCTTCGCTGAGGCTATGACATACTACCTTCGGGCGAGATCTACTGGGCTCAGGGGTGTTCGCCTCCCACTCCGGGAGGACTCGGAGTACGCGGATGACACAGCACTGTATGTCCAGGATGATGAGATGATGCTGGAGAGGGTGAGGATGGCCCTAGAGATCTTCTGTTCGGCTGCCGGTGCGAAAATCAATTGGAACAAATCAGTTGGTTTTCTCACAGACCCCGGGACGTGCTCTCAGTGGGGGAGGTTTTTGGGTTTCAGGTGGATTCCGCGGGGACAGACAGCTAGATACCTTGGTTTTCAGGTCGTCCTGGATATCACGCCAGCTCAGCAGTTTCTCCCGGTGCTAGATTCCATCCGACGGAAGCTGGCTTTCTGGAGCACTGCTAAGCTCTCCCTTGCAGGTCATGCCCTGGTAGTCAACCAGGTCCTCCTAGCCACGGCCTGGTATGTGGCTTCCTGTTGGTGTTTCTCGAGATCCAACGTGGCACAGCTTAGGAGGTTGGTTCGGAACTTTCTTTGGTCCGGGGAGGATGGCCTCAGAGATACCAGAGCCAGGGTTGCTTGGCAGACAGTCATTCTTCCGCAGGGCGAGGGAGGCCTGGGGGTCATCGATCCAGAGCTTCAGAGTCAGGCCCTGTTAGGCAAGCTAGTCATTCGCGGTTTGACCCCGGGGGGGCAAACGTGGAAGATGTTACTTCAGCAGGGGGTCGGTTCTTGTGTCCCGCGTCGAGGTGGAGAGTGGCTTCCGTCCCTCAGGTGGATCTTCACTTCCGCCCCGCTCACTCAGCCCCGTTCCCCACTCATTCGTAGCCTCCTCATGGTGTGGAGGCGGCTCCGCCTCAGTCTCATTCAGTCCCCTCCTAGCTGTCAGGAGGAGATCGATCGCCAGCCGCTTATCTGGAACGATCAGGTCAGAGATGCCGAGGGCCTTCAGTTGGGGGAGAGATCACACATCAGGTGGGATGGTTGGATGCGGGGGCCAGCCCGGTCCCTTCGAGTTTGGAGGGACACGTACAGACATTTGGAGACGGCTGATCTTGCAGACGCAGTTGGAGGTGCCCGTGGAGCCCAGGCGAGACGTACGGAGATCGACGGCGCGATTCCAGCTGATTGGTTGGTTCCACCTGAGCTTCAGATCCTCATGCCAGGTGATGACCGTTGGCTAGGACAGTTCACCCCCCGTGGCATCCCACTGGTGGTCGCAGGGCGGATGGACGACTCCTCTGTTTTCTTCTTCGCGGTTTTGGGGGATGGGCGACTCAGGAGAGAGGATGTGCTCATCGACCCCCTACTTCCATGGCAGAGGGTTCGGGTCGTAGGCCTTGTGGGGAAGGTTTGGCGGACCGACCCTTGCATAGAGCAGGATCAGCTGCAACTTTGGCGTCTCTGGCTCTGGGAGGGGCGGGCCTTGTCAGAGCTTGATTGGGACCCAGGAGAGTGGAGATGGCCAGAGATTGCGACAGGTCAGGGGCCGACCTCCTTCTTTGCCTACAGCACGACTTTGGGCAGGCGAGTTCTAGGAAGGATGCAGAGCCGTCCTCCCACCCAGCGGCCCAGTTGGTATGCACAGGGTATTTCCAGGTTCTTTTTGCAGGCCTTCTGGAAGGCCTTGTGGGAGAGTTGGCGGCCGCGGAAGATCTCCTACTTCCTGTGGCTTCTTGCCCACAAAGGTCTTCCAGTGGGGAGCTGGTTGCGGCAGATAGGCCAGGACGGACGTTGTCAGATCTGTCATGAGGACGAGGAGTCACCAAAACACTGCCTATGGAGTTGCACTCGCGCCCAGGAAGTGTGGAGGTGGACTTTTGGGATTTTTACTCGCGCAGCACCGGAGCTAGGATTGATCACTTGGGGCGCGCTATCAGCAGGACCCCTCATTCCTTATTACACAGGGGACGTGGGGGCCGCTCGAGAGTATACCGCAGCACCTGGCAGAGGCCGGCACAGGAGCTCAGGAGAGGCAGCCAGTCTGGGAGATTATCAGCAGCATCGCAGGTTGGCACATCTGGACCTCGCGCTGCGCGCAGATCCTCGGTGGCACCTCCTTATCGACTGCCCAGATCACGACTGACATCTGGAGTGAGATTATACATACCCTCAGAGGCCAGTGGGACCAGATACAGGGGGACTCCCGGGCCGGTCGGGAGAAGCGGAGACGCTTCCTCCGGGTTTGGGACACACAGGGCCTCTTCTTCGAGCAGGCTTCGCAGGGCCTTCGGTGGCGCTACTCACCACCTCTCTGGCTGTTCATTCACACTCGCCTTATCCCTCCGTGAGAGAGAGCTTTACCTTTGTTATCTTTTTGGGCTGCGTCCGATTTGTGAACGCAGCCCGTCAGCTGCAATGCTGACCTCTTGTATCTTGTTTTCGAAGTAATATAATTAGCACTGTTTTTTCGGGAAAAAAAAAAAAGATCGTGGCTGTCCATGTGTCGTATCCAGATCCAAAGAAATCTGGAATGTGTATTTCTCTGCTCTACTGAAATGAGCCCCCGAAGTGTGGATCTGAAAAGGACTGCAACTCCACCTGAACCTTGAACTCCTCCTGTACCCCTCGTCTCATCGCTGTAGGCAGACTCCCATGTATATCAGCTGAGTATTGGGAGAGGGCGCTTTGGACTCTGATGTGTCTCTATATAGAAGACTATGTGGTGGCCTGTATAGGATTCCGAGAAGTTCCCTTCTGACCATAAGGTACCATTACAGTTCCAAATGGTGCAGGACAGGGTCTCGGATATCTGAGTCTCATAGGCCCCGCTTCTCTATGTAGGGGAGGGGACAGGTGTCCTACGGGGGCCTGTAAGAAGTCCCTCTCGTACCACTGCCCACTTCCCCTACTTTCGAGCCTGATCCCGCTGCTGCAGCAAAGAGCGCCTCTCCTCAACCTGTAGAGGTGTGAGGTCCTCATCCATAGAGATCGCTGGCTGATCTCGAAGGACTGACCTGAGAGAGAGAGAGAGAGAGAGAGAGAGAGAGAGAGAGATTTTTAAAGTCATCGAAAGACCGGAGGATCTATGAGACTGATGTGTTGAATGGGTGGAGCTGATAAGCTGGCATCACACCTGAGTTAAATATAGCATAATCAAAGAAACATGAACACCTAGGAATGTCTAAGCCCATGGAGATGATGGAATTTTGTGGCATCGCTGTGATAATCCTCTGGAGGCTGGCAGAGGGATCAAGCCCAGGAGGGAGCCCGGTGGTGTACAAGGCTGTGATGAAATAAAACCAATGATGGAGCAGTTGTGATGGTTGGCATGTGTAGTCCGCTGTGGTCTCCTAGCTGTGGCTTTGCATTGGACAAGTGCCACTATCACCCTTGTCAGTCGTGCCTCCAATTTGTTGAACATGGAGGGAAGGCCCCAAGCCCGATCTGTGCTCAACCTGTTTGCAAGTATCGTGTCTTGTGCTTAGTGTGTAGATCCCGTTATCTCCTTGGGGCATGCTAGTCCATGCTGTTTGGCTGGAAAAACTCATTGATCGTGCTGGCTGTACACCTTGATCTCGACTATTTGTCATGAGCAAATGCTTCCTGTCGACGGCCTCATGAATGAAAGTTGCCAGACATCTCTGATTTGAGTAAGATAGGAAATGGGATAGGGATTCGAAACCATTCCTAAAGAGCCAATGATATCGACCTTGGATCTCTTAGTACATAGGGCATTTGAAAGCGAAGTGCTCCTTGGTCTCGATCCCTTGCCGATCACAGAAGTATAGATACGACCCTCTCTGGTATGCCCTTAGCTCGCCCACTCTCAATGCGAAGCGGTGTGATGAGACATGAAACTGTCCGATTAATATCCTAAAGGAATGGGGAAGTGGATCTGTGTATATCCTGATGGGTCAATGAAGCCCTTCTTTGAAATCTGCAAGCAGTGGTCCTTGTAGAAGATGAGCTTCGTAGGAAGCTCACTAGGTATCAACTAGGTCCTGAATGTTTGTAGGTGTAAGAGATCCTTCCGAATAATGTGGTTCACCTTGTGATATGTGAGTGAAATAGAGGGAGCCTCAATACTATATTGAGGGGAGGGTAATTTGTCCATGTGGAGCCCCAGACTCTCAAACCATGTGTTGTACGTGCATGCCATCACCTCTAATTTGCCCTCATGCCAAGGTCATGGCTGCAGATAGGGCCATCCATGGTAACCTATGTCAATGTGAGGTATAAGAGCCATAATCTGTGACTCAGTAGAGGTACATGATAGCTGGGGTGCCTAGCTATAGAGCAAGGATACTCCGAATTCGTCCAGAACTACCTAATGTGGGACTGATGGCTTACTACTACGGATCGGCGTCCGTGAGAGCAAGAGAACCCGAGGCCTCTCCACTTGAGCCTAATCTACCTCTGACAAACTGTTAGGCGGACCAAGGATTCAAAGAGAGAAGAGACTTGGTCCAAGGATTGTGAAAATGAGAGTGAAAGCACTGCTGCTCGAGTCTAGGAAGCATGGCATATCCCCTTCTCAGTGGGGCCTACATCGCTGGTCCTGGTCACATCGCGAATATCGGGCTAGAAAAAAGAACTCTCAAGTACATATAGGATGTAGCAACCTCCTCTTGTAATCCGTCCAATATGAAATGCTCTTTGTGCATGGTTGTTGGGGATGTATTGAAGATCATGACCTTGGTTTTACCAAGATTGACCTTCAAAAACACAGATTTGGGATATCTTTGCAACCCACCAGAGAGTTTCGGCTACTAATCTCACCTCGTTTCAGCTCTAGTTTTGTTCTGAGATTTTGAGATTTTGAGCTATATAGTTTAGTTTATCATAGCACTCAGCAAGGGCCCTATAGCGCCCTTTGCTTCGTCCCATTGTGGCTTGTATGAGTTTATTTCCATTTGCTACCTTTGGCCCATAGGCTCGTGAACCCTCCTGCGGACGTTAATACATCTTTCTTTCTTTCTTTCTCTCAGACATCACATTATGGCACTCCTACACACAAAATGTTGTATGACATTCCTCACAAGCCATCATTTGGCCCCTGACATTTACGTTGTCCTACTTCTTGCTCTCTTTCATAGCTAGCTGTGTCAAACGTGCAACTTTGCAGCTCCATAATGGCCGAGCTAAAGATCATGAAGGACTAGGTATTGAATTCATTGCATATGGAAGAAATACCTTGCCCCGATCTTAGCAAAGCTTTTTAATGAAGCGGTCTGCACTAGTTTCCCTCACACCTAGACCCTTAACACCATCACTCCCATTCACAAGGCAAGGGTTCCCATGAGCTTGGAAAACTATAGGGCCATTATGATTGGTTGCATGGCATGTCCAAGATCTATGCATTAGTGCTTGACACAGAGGTTAGCTAGTTTGCAAAGCTTCACGGACTCAGGGCCGAGGGACAAACATGCTTCCGGGCCCATCACGGGACTCTAGATCACATACACTCATAGGTGTCATAGATGAGAACAGAGCATGGAGATAAAGGGTTTGTTGCTATTTTGTGGATTTCTGCAAAGCTATTGAACATTGCTGAGAGCTCGCTTCATCAGACGTTTGCAAGAGCTAGGTATGGTCGGGAAATCATTTGGGTAGTCGTGGCACTCTATGAGAGAGTCCCAGGCAGGGTTCAGAGAAGTGCAAGGTGGATAGAGGAGATCATGAGCACTATTGGGCAAACAAGGTTGTCCATTATCACCAACCTTTTTGGCCTCTATATAGACGAGCTCGAGCCTTTAATTGGGACACAGGGGGGTGCAGGCTGCTCTCGCCAGCTCCTTGATTCAAATCCTCTTACATGTGGTCATACTCTCATCCTCAACAATGGGCCTCTATTGACACTTGGATGCACTTCATACCTTCTATCCTGCGTCGACCAATTGCCACGTACACTCCCAGCAGTTGTGCCTCTGATCTGGTGAGCATCAAAGGAAAGTCCCCTAGTATGATCTGTGTCTCAACTTGCTGGCGAGTTTGACGTGTCTCGCGCTCTGGTCCTCGGATGTGCTGTCTCTTTGAGCCCTTCTAGTCTGTGCAGTCTGGGTGGAAAAACTCAGTAATTGTGCTCTGAGTGAGTCTGTCTGGCTAGAAAAAACTCATGCTCTGATTGGAGTCTGCTTGTATACCCTGATAACGCCTATGATATCCAGGTAGAGTGCTGCATATGGTGAAGTCTTAGCCTCCTCCCATAGGTCTCCAGCAAAGTGTGAGGTCTCAGGGGTGGAGTAACATACTACAATGAAGAGGTCTCCCGGGAAGGGCATCGCATCTGAGCCCATAGAAACATGGCATGTATATCTCATCTCTTGACAGAGATTGTGTCAATGAGGGATAATCTGTGTAGTACAGCCACCACTCTTGATCCATGTACTACACATGTCTCGTCCCTGTAGGCAGTCTCCCATGTGTATCCATTGAGCACTGTCAAAGGGCTCTTGGCGCTCTAATGTGACTCTGTATAGAAGGCCATGTCTCGTTTTCTGTAATGCTTCGAGAACAAAAACTCAAGAGGATCAAGCCTACTCATCAAAAATCCCCGTAAAGATCCAGGGCTGAGGCTGAGAGTGCCACCTCAAACCTATATGACCTACAAGAAGAAGGGACAATGTCCCCACTCCTTGAGGAAGAAACTCCTTTTGACAAAAGCAGTCTTGAAGATCCTCGAGCTATTCTAACCTCATGGCTAGGATCGTAATCTCTAAACCACCTGCTGGTCAATTGGGAAATCAAGATCTCCCTTGCTCAGATGAGGTTAGGAAAGGCTGGATGACGGTTATAGCCGTACCAAATTCTTGGATATCTTTGAAACACCACAATTCTGAAATTGAGTTTAGAAGGTCATAGCTAAAGTCTATCAATAGAGATCTATGGGATTTCCTCAAGAAGAGTTTGCATGACATTGCAAATCATGAAGTGGTGGTACTAGGCCTAGACTTCATGGATTTTGTACCTAAGCGTTCATTATTGCCTATTTATCTAATTGCAAGAGTGACTCTGGATTTTGTACCTAAGATTTCGATATTGCTTATTTATCTAATTGCAAAAGTGACTGTAGATTTTTTTTTAAATGGAAAGACTATTAAGTATTAACAACCCAAGAGCAATGTTCATGGGAAAAGTACCTCATGCATAGCATGAAAAACAAAATACACTGACTGGGTAAACAACCCGCTCATTAAGAAGAGCTAGAAAGCACCAAGGTTGAGGTTGAAAATGCCACCTCAAACCTATGGTGGACTCTGAGAAAAATGGAGTGGCCCTGAGCGAGATAGTCCTCCTGGCAAAGGCCTTGCGGGAAGACCCCTACATACTGAAACCAAAGCATCATGACCCAATGTGTGAGAAGGGTGGACCTAGGTGAGCCATCGAGTGCCTCCGTGCAGGTGGGTCTCCATATGCGCCATGCTTAAATGCTAAGATCTATCCACTGCGGCATGTGCAGGTCTTTTAGGAGAATGGTGAACATCATCCAAAGAGCTGACTCAACTAAGTGTCCTTGGGCCGAAAGAGCCCAAGAGTGGCCTTGCCTCTCATAAAAGATATGATGCCTCAAAAAGGAGAACCAAGCCATCAAGCCCTAGGCTATGAAGAAGGGGGAGGGAACAAAAGTACTCAAAAGTGTAGCAATCCCCTTCTAGATTATCTTAATGCTGAATGGACTCCTCAACAAAAAGGCAGTGAGGAAAAGTAGGGGCTGATTTAAACACGGACCTCCACAAGTTCAGTGCAATCCCTCCAGAGTCTTCTCCAAAAGGATTTCTGCAAGTCTAGAGAAATTTGAAAATTCTCCCTCTGGAGGAGCTTTGGTTGGCTTCCATCCCGTAAGACTGAGCTGAAATGTCTTGGCATTGCTAACTGTGTAGCGAAAGATAGGGAGGCTCTACGCATGGTTCCCTGCATCAATCCACTCCCAAGGGTCCCACTGCTAATACTTTATGGGGACACCTCCATAAAGCCAAATCCTCCATGAACCCAGGGAATGTGTTACGGGCTTGGGTCTAGGTACCAACCTGAAGTCAAGAAACAATGCTCCACATGACCCAACAATCATCTGGAAGGTTTTTGAAATCCTTCGATGAGCCCACAGAGAAAGTGGATCCTCTCTCCCATCTAGACCATTGCACATAACCCAGAACTACGAAAAGGTTTGCCATGATCATCAAGTATGTTGTCATTCCGTATGATAGGCTGCCTGTGAATCTCTTCTAGAGAAGAGGGAGGGATTCTGCGAAGATTAATCCTAAAGCTGCCCCAATCTTTCAGGATCGGGGGAGAATGGAACCTTGAGATGGACTGAGGTAAAGATCCACCCAAGTACTGTCCATCCAATCACCACCTGAAGTGAAAGAGAGTGACTGTAGATTTGACTATATTATTTTCTATAATCGGTGTGTTTGTTCACATTAAGAGATGCTGAGATGCAGATGTTTGGTTCTACGGAGATGATATTTGTAATTTCATTTCATTTTCTTTGATTAGATGGCATCCATAGACAATTTAGCTTGTTTTTTTTAAACTGCTGAGACAAAGTTCTAAAATTTTGACCCTTCTATTAATGTAAAGCTGTTTTGTTGTCTCTTGTTTGCAGGGTGCCTTTGAGCTGGGATGCGCTGTTTGTCCTATTGCTATTAAGTATAATAAGATATTTGTTGATGCCTTCTGGAACAGCAAGAAGTACGTTTTGCTGTGCCTGTCATTTGGTCTTTTAATAGTACTTTATTGCAGGTCCTGTGATATATCAAATGGATTTGATAATGGTGTATGCAATATATGGTTTTTGTGTGTCATTCATTACAATTCCATGTAGTACTTTAGTTTAACTGGCCTAAACACCAAGGTTTCATCCATCAATCTGAAGACACAAGTTTCATTCATGGGACGAGTCTATGTATAAGATTCGCAATAAAAGAAGATAAAAGGATGTTGGAGTCATGGGTCATATCTTACATAGCCTAATGCGAGCAGAGTGGGAATATAAACTGTTAAGTTAGCAGTCTTGTATTGTGAGTATTGATTTTCTATTCTATGCTAATGGGCATGGTGCAGTCACACATTGTGAGCATTGGTAGAGGAGATTGTGGGATGAGTAGGGTTGCGCTATGAGGTTGCCAACACTGTATAAGGTAAAGAGATGTATATTGCATATTGGGGCACACAAATGGTCTTGTTTTCTGTCAGTCTTTTACCATGTGTCTACTTCTCAGCACTAGTCTCATCTTGGGAAAACTGCACTGTTGTGTGTACTTTCTACTGTTATGCGCTCTCTATGTCGTTCAGGCATCTGACACTTTTTCTCTCACAAGCTGCCCTAGGTGGATGGTGATACTATGACACATGTCTTACATACATCCAGATGGGGGAGGAGGATTGCCCTACCCCCAGGTGGGGGAGGAGGATTGTGCAAGGGTGGGGAGGATTTCTGCATTGAAAAGGAGATCTGCAGGAATAGGGGAGGATGATTATGCATGGCAGGCGATAAGTGCACAAGGGTGGGAGGATGATGTGCAGGCGTTATGAAGGTTTTGTGTACGGTAAGGGCTACATGGCCAAGAAGGACCCGATGGAGAGGCAACTAAGAACAGAGTCTAGTGGAGAAGAAAGGTGCAGTAGGTAGGAGAGCTCCACCTAGTCTTCTTGCTAAGACATGCAGCAATTGCTATAGTTAGTACTAACCTTGGAGGGCAAAGGATGGCCACTCATAGGGGTTTCTTTATGACTTGGAGAAGGTGCACAATGTGTTGGTATGGCATTTCATCTTCCAAGCCTCTTAACTCACCCAAACCTACGAAGTTCGCTGTTGTCTTCCATCATGTTTCCACCTACAAAGATGGGGTATCTTCTATCATCTTCCAGCCCACCAAAGATGTGGTAATCTTCCATTGTCATCTATCCCTTTGAAGTGGCATTCATGTGCTCACGGGTATTTAGACATGAGTCGGATCATTGATTACTAGACCACCAATGCGCTGCACTTTGTTTAGGAGGTCACAAGACTATGATTAAAATCACGTAGCTTGATGTTGGACATGGTTCTCAACAGTAGGTGACCACAAGTTTTCACGTAGGTGATTACAAGTTTTCACATAGAGGAGCCCACATTGATTGGGAGGGTATCAGATTTAAGACCATGCTCCTATTTTGTAGAGGTGTGAGATTAAAGGAGACTAGACTTAGGCATAGCAAGTTCTGGCCCAAATTACGGTGCCATCATTGCTGCATCACAACGTCATACTTCCTTATTATGCCTACGAGTGACAAAACCCAAACCACGTTTTGCACAACCAAAGGAACATCATGGCATTTTTCCTCTAAGCCATGCTCTGCAGTCGCAACTCAATATAAGACATCACATCCATTTTTGCCCACCAGCCGTTTTTTTTGCCGAGTCCCCCATTTCTGTAAATGGGCCTAGAATGCCACATGTTCATTCATCAAGGCTCCACGTAGGTGCCTCTTTTACCCCTTCTTGGGATTCCTTAAGACCATTTGCCCCTAGGCACAATTTGTAATTAGGAACACCTAGGCCTTTGGCCTTTAGACCCACCTAGTCATGCAAACGACCCTATTTGACGGCCTTGACATTAACCCCTTCAACTATAATACATGAGACGCACCACACGTTAATTACAATTTTCGGTTCTCTAAAGGGAAAAATGCTGGCTGACCCTTCTAAGATCATGTTGCCTCAGCTTGAGCTAGCATTCCTTCACTCTTTAGGTATTAGTGTCCTCGATGATGAAATTTGGGAATGCTCTCCGCACCTTATAGGCGTATTCCCAAGTCACCTTAGATAGAGGTAAACCATGCCATGCAACCAACACCATGGGTATCTTTTGATTACGTACTTGCGTTGTTCCTTGGTTTAAGATTCTTGTTGGTTTGTGCCTTGCGTTATTCTCTCTCTCCTGAAGCAAAACAATATCCTCGATTAGTAAGGCACTTAGGTGCAAAAACCATTCTAAATTAGAAACATGAAACATTGGTGCACCTTACAACCTTGTGGACCGTGGTAACTCCAATCCATAGGCTACCTTGCCTATTTTTTTTAGAATTAACCCCTTCCCACAAAATTGGGGTGACAACTTAGCACACTCCTTTGTAGTCCTAAGACTTGGAGTGTGAAGGAACTCTGAGAAAAATTAGTTCTCCTTCCTTAAACTATCTAAAAGATCTATTTTCATCCGCATACATCTTAGCTCTATCCATAGCTTGGCGGATGTTAGCCCTCGCAAGTGCTATCATGTTTGATACTATGGATCCAGGTAACCCATGCAAACGAAATATATGACATACAAATAAATCTGCCACTTGCAGGGCACTAACAGACTTCCTAAAAACTCCTCGCTGTCCACAAAGCTCTGTAAATGCAAGCGGAGCTTTCCAACGATAGGGATAGCTGGAGTGCTAAACGTAGGACAAGCCAAGCCTGCCTCACCCATAGGCTGCATCTCCTCTGTATGGATTCCAAGTTTGCCTACCAATTCTGGAGAGAGAAAATTTGCATGAGCACCTAGGTAGAAGAAAATCAATGTCATCTAATCCCTCACTTTGCCCCATGCCATGCAAAGCTCCTTAGCATCGCCATTAGGCTACTCACTGATAACATCAGGCATTAACCTTGCAGATGGTTCAGGCTTCTTGCCTTTTTGCTATTCCCTATCATTCACTTTCTCTTGAATCTTGCATTTTGTGCAATCCCGTGCCACATGGCCCTCTTCTTTACAGTGAAAGCATTTATTAGCCTCCATCAAGGCTTTCCTTTCCTCACATGACAACCAATTGGAGCCTGGCCTATCACGCTTCTTCCCTTTGTTAAAAGGAGGCTTGGGAGCATTCCCTGGCTTCTTGAAATTCTCAGATTACTGCTTTTATACCCGCTGGTCTTTCCTAACAGCAGTGCATCAGCTGTAGTAGCATTCTCAAACATGTTGGTGACCCTCGTTTTAGTGCAGTAGTCCCTAATTGCCTTTGACAGCCCACAACCATATTTTTCAATCTGTTCTGACAAGGGCACATGCTGATAAGATCTGACCGGCAAAAGGGCTTCCCAAACTTTTTATTGTATTCTTCCAAGTTATGATAGTTGGCTGCATCTAACTTGTGCCATGCTGTCATAACATCTACCTCAAAGGTAGTGGTCAACCAGGGAGCTGAAAACACCTGCTTAAACTGAACCCAACTCGTAGGTGCTCTATTGTGGAGCAGCAAATGTGTCCACCCCTTGTAATCTTTGACCTTTCCTTTGGGTTTCAGATTGTCATACAAAGGTGGCTGCAAAAATGGAGGTTGCATTGCATTCCCTCCAGCCTGTCCTACACTGCCACTACCCTTTAGGGGGTTTGTCAAACTAGCCCCAGGCATACCAAACATACCTGTAGGAGCTCCAAAGGTCTCTGACCTTCCACTTTGCATTCCTGGCTGCATGCCAATATTGCCATACATGATGGCATTGCAAGCTGCATACCCCCAGATACATTTCCTTGCATCTCCCTTGCATTCCAGGCTGAAAACCAACAGGGTAATTTCCAAGCATTCCTTGACCATCATTAGCTTGACTAGCCATTGCTTGAAATGCTGAACCCTCACCAAAATACTCTGGATGCATAAAGGGTTGGGGAAAGGCTTGCTGCCCTTGATTTAAATTCTGAAAATCAGTCCCTTGGCCATGCATAGCCATACCAGGACCTTGAAAGGGCTGCTGCCCTAGAACTCCCTGTATATTTGGCATTATTGGAGGCCGTCCATCCAATGGCATCACACCAAGTGTCTGTTTTTGAACCCCACTAGGCTCCCCTGCATGAGAATGCTTCTTTTTCTCCTTAGACCTCAAAGAACCTTGGGTGCTTGCATGAGCTATGTGAGTGTTCCCACAATGCTCATTAACTGTGCCTTAAACATATCCTTTGCATCCTCAGCCTCTATTTACCCCTTTAAATGAGAGGCACTCACACCAAAAGAATTTACAGCTTGCTATGCCTCAACATTTTGGTCATCCTGGGAGGCTCCCCCATGCATAGATTGCTCTTTTTGCTTATCCTGGGAGGACTGCCCCTCCATATCCCAATCATTATCTGTCAAAGGCATAATGCCATAGGTCCACACCTCGTGCACCCTCAAGGTACCTTTGCGCACCAACATCCTGGTGCCTTGCCTTCAACTTTCAAGCAAGCTACATGCATGCATTAGAATTGACGCGCTCGAGGCAAATCCTCTGAGTGTCACTATCCCAAGCTTTGTTGAGTCTATCTCTGGTACTTCAAGGGGATCCGACTCAAAATCTAGTAATCCCACCTGTCTGCTCCGTGTATGTGCGTTGGAGTCATCTAAGAGGAGGACCCCCCTACCTACATCATAGATCGTCTCTTATGGACTTTGACCCTCTATTGGGACCTCATGCACACGTGATTAAGTATTCAGGTGAAGTAGCATACTGCAATGACGATTAGTCATGTATCAGGCGGCAGAACTTGCACCCACGTGCCATGCGTGCTTCTCCTTCTGCATCACAGAGATAAGTGGTTTCAGATGTGATTTGAAAACAGCTGCCATACCTACAGAGCACTGTACCCCACTCTCTCTCTCCTTGTCTCTTGCCTTTAGGCGGACTCCCAAGTGTACCCTGTGACTAGCTAGTCCTCTCTCTGGACTTTCATGTGACAATCTCTCTATTGTGTAGGTGTCTGAGAAACCCCCTGGGTAAACAGACCACAAGGTGCCATTGCAGTTCCACACCGCCATCCTCAATTAGTTTTGTCCCCCTATCTCACGGTCTCGACACCATCATGTGTTGTCTGCATCCCTCTGTCTCTCCTCTTTCGGACTTCTCCTGGAGAATGACTTTCCTATGATTGTTGCACCCCTAAACGAATGAAAAGATGTGAGTAGGAAGGGACTATAGAAATTGAATGTGCAAGTCTTTCTAGTATTAGGAGTTAATGGTCAACTTCCATACTTCTTGTGTCATTTTGGGATCAACCAATGGTTATTTTTAAAATCTGACATTAGTTTAGCTTAGCTAGGGCAACTTGTGATTTCATGGGCTAGTAAAGTCTTTTGGCCTACCACTTGACATTTCCACATCATCTGTTGTAATGGAAACTCTAATTTTTGTCTACATAGTTCTAGAATTATTTAGTTTTGTGTGTTTCTCTCACTGTGTATACATACCATCTGTCTCCTAATTGTGAGCTTAATGGCTTGTTAAAAGACAACTTCTTGCCATGGCAATTCCACAATTTTCAGCCTGCACAAGATTAATGTGCCATGCTAAAGAATTAATTTTTAAAGAAGTTATTAAGTTACGGCTCATGTGTTTTAAAGAAAGAAAGAAAGAAAGTTTATTAAAGTCTTTGGAAGACCGATGGGTCTATGAGACTGTGAAAATCCTGATACAACAAGCTGTGGTAGTGGAGCTACTAAACGAGCATCCATACCAATGCAAAATGCAAAAAATGCAGAATGGCAGTACTAAGTCCTAAGTACAACATAGTAATGTCGATGGTCGACTATATATCAGTCTCAGCATCGTCATCAATATCCTCATCATCATCGGCAGCAGCAAGATATCAGGATGGATGAGGCAGTGGAGGCATGAAGTCGGCAATAGAGTGCTGTCAGCCACTCAGAGGTGCGGTCCTGACACGCCCCCCGGTCGTAGCTCTGCGTCTGACCAGGGCTACTATGACCCCCGTCGGTCGGGCTCTGACTCTAAAGTGTGTGATCTGTGTGTGACCCTCTGTCTTAAAAGCGAGAGTACAAGAAGGCCTGAAGGCCAACGGGCTGTAATCACAAAACGGATTCAGCCCGAGAAGTCAAAATGCTAAATACAAGCCTCCTAGGACATAATCATCGGAGAGTGGACAAACAGCCACGGAGGAGGGGCGTAATGCCATTGAAGACTCTGAGTGGAGTGCTGGAAGAATAACTCCCGGTGGTCCCAGTCGCGAAGGAAACGTCGTCTCTTTTCCTTCCCTGCTCGGGACTCTCCTTGAATCTGATCCCACTGACCCTTGAGCGTGTGAATGATCGTGCTCCAGATATCTGCGAGGGTCTGGGTAGTAGAAGAAGTGTGAGCTCCTACAGTCTGTGCGCATCTGGAAGTCCAGATATGCCAGCTTGTGATGCTCCCTATGATCTCCCAAACTGGGTGCCGAGGCATCGCTCCTGCATCTGTCTTTGTCAAATGCCATGGGAAGCTGTCCATGTATGCCCAAGTGGCCTGCGTGATGAAAAAGACGGGATCCTGTCTAGAGAACTCATAGGCCAAGTGATGTCCCGGCTCAGTGCTGCACCAACAAACGGCTCCCCAAGTGATCGGTCCTAGCTCGGGTGTAGCCCTAGCTAAGATCCCCATGATTCCCTTCCAAACCGTCTGCGCGTGCGAGCAGCTCCAAAGGCAATGCTTCAGGGACTCCTCCTGAAGACACATCTGGCAATGCCCCTCCTGCCCCATCTGTCTCAGCCAGCTACCAACTGGAAGCCCCTTGTGCCACCATCCAAAGGAAATAGGAGATCTTCCTCGGACGCCAACTAGCCCAAAGAGCCTTCCAGAAAGTGCGAAGAAAGACCACGGATATCCCCTGGGCATACCACCTATGTGCCTGTGTGGGTAACCCACGCTAGAGAGCCCCAAGAGCACGCCGACCCGTGCGTGCACTGTAAGAAAAGAAGGGGGTAGGGTTCTCTGAGGTCTCCGACGGTGGCCAAAGCCACTCCCCTGGGTCCCACTCCACCTCTGACAAGGAACGGCCCTCCCATATCCAGAGTCTCCAATCCTGGTCCTGCATAATCAGGGGCTCTATGTGCCAAGTCTTCCCTTGCAGCCCTACAATGCGAAGGTGCTGCCAGGGAAGCTGGGGGTCGATCATGGCCTCTCTGCTCTGTAGGCGACTGTCATCAGTGATGGAGAAGAAATGTACCGAAGAATCCGAGAAGAGGCCTGCCACCACCAAAGGAATGCCTCGTGGAGTGAACAATCCTAGCCACCTCTCATCTCCCAGGAAGAGCTGTCCGATGCCTACGGGAATCCTCCAACCTGCAGGGATGGCAGCATCAATCTCCGCTCGCCGAGCCTGGATCCCACGTGCCGTACCTACTGCTGCTGCCAGCTCGCCTGGGCTCATCCGACTGTAGACGTCCCTCCAAACCTGAAACAAGCGCGCGGGCCCATGCGCCCTGAGCGCCCAAGAGATATGGGATCTCTCTCCAAGCTGACGACCTGTATCATCTGTCACCTGGCTGCTCCAGATCAAGGGCTGTCTGTCTGTCTCCTCTCGGCAGCTAGGGGGAACCTGGGAAAGGCTGTGTCGCAACTTCCTCCAAACCGAAATGAGGCTACAGAGGAAGGGGGAACGGGGCTGAGTCAAAGGAGCTGAAGTGAAGATCCATCAAATAGAAGGCTGCCAAACACCCCCTCTCTGGGGAGTACACCCACTGAGACCATGCTGTAGCAAGAGCTTCCACGTCTGTCCTCCTGGGGTCAGACCGCGGATGACTAGCTTGCCAAGAAGTGCCTAACTCTGCAGCTCTGGATCTATGATGCCAAGGCCGCCCTCTGCCTGGGGGAGAATGACCGTCTGCCAGGCGACCCTAGCTCTGGCGGTGCCGGAACCGTCTGAACCAGACCATAGGAAGTTCCGCACCAGTCTCCTCAGCTGGGCTACACAAGACCTCGAAAATAACCAACAAGAGGCCACATACCAAGCAGTGGCAAGGACCTGGTTGACCACAAGGGCCCTGCCTGCCAAGGAAAGCCGAGCCGTGCTCCAGAAAGCAAGCTTCCGTCGTATGGAGGCTAGGACCGGCAAGAACTGCTAAGCCGGTGTGATGTCCAGGCCTACCTGGAATCCCAGGTAACGTGTCGTCTGTCCTCTAGGGATCCAGCGAAACCCCAAGAAAATACCCCACTGTGAGCTGGCTCCCGGATCTGTAAGAAAACCAACTGACTTATGCCAGTTGATTTTCGCCCCAGCCGCAAGGCAAAAAATCTCCAGGGATAGCCTCACTCGCTCCAGTGACTCGACATCATCCTGCACATATAGGGCTGTGTCGTCTGCATACTCGGAGTCCAGCAACTCGGCATCCTCTCGAATAGGGAGACGCATCCCGCGAAGACCAGTGGTACGAGATCGAAGGAAGTGTGTCATGGCCTCCGCAAAAAATAGGAAGAGGTAAGGCGCTAATGGACAGCCCTGACGCACCGAGCGCTCGCGTGTGAATCTCTCCCCCATCCTGCCGCTAATGATAACCCGACTGGAGGCCGATCTGTAAAGGCTAGCAATACCTCTGATCCACTCGTCCGGGAAACCGAACCGAGCGAGTGTACCTTCCAAGAAGGACCAGTCTACCCTGAACCGAGCGAGTGTACCTGCCAAGGAAATGCCGTAGAAGCCCGCAACCTCTGAAGTCCTCCAGGGGCGAAGCCCTTCCGCGTAGGCCCACTCCAGCGGTGGCCTAATAATGACCAGGAGTCGAAAACGTTTGGCGCTGTGGCACCAACGCAGACGAACATCACCCTCCTGCCACTGCTGCTGAAGAAGCTCCGCTGCTCTGCTACCAATCCAGTCCTGCACCTGCTCCTGGGTCTGGTCACGTATCGTCTCCCAAACATTTTCATTCGTCCATTGCTCACTCCCTTCACTGGACATAGTGAAGGAATAGCTAGGACCATCGTGCGGAGCCAGAATGGACACCTTACCCTCCGTCCCCTTGCGGAGGAAGAAGATGCTGATGTCTAGGCATGCGGGAAAGGAGCCAATACCCGCTGCATCCAAGTAGTCCCAAGGACCTGCTCAGTAGAACTCCAATGGAAGAGCTCTAGGAGCAGCCCTTGGGCTTGGGGACGAAGATGAGGAGTTTGAACCGGAGGGAGGGGTGCTGGCCACGTGTGGGAAAGGGCCTATCCCCGCCGTTGGGCCCGGAGGGATGGACGAGGGTGAGGTCTGTGTTGGCTTTGGGGCTGCAGGTGGTGCAGGTGGAGGAGGGGGGGATTCCTTCTGTATCATGCTCGAGGAAGAGAGTGGCGCGGAAACCACAGGTCCGGGGGGGGGAACCTGGAGGGGGTGGGGGTCGGAGAATCGAGGAGGAGGGGGGAGGGGGGGGGAGGGCGGGATGAGGGCTGAGGGGGAGGGCGGGATGAGGGGGAGGCTGGCTGACCTTCTGCTTTCCCTTCTCCTTCCCCTTACCGGGCTGCTGATGAGTAGGGATCATGTGAGGGGGCTCTTGCTGTGGCTGGGAAGGTTTTTTGGGGCCTGCTTTGTTACCCTTCCATTTTCGTTTGACTTCCGTCCAGCTTTCCCCTTCTGGAGGGAATGTCGCTGACTGGAGCGAAGTATCTTGAGCTGCCTGACTGGGGGTCTTCTGAGGTTCCGTACCCGTGAAGCGAGGACATGAGCGAGCCTGGTGCCCGAAGCCGTGGCATCTCAGACACTGGTTTGGGCGACCAGTGACCAGAATGCGCTGCGTCACCACACCTGTGTCTGTCTCTATCTCGAACTCTGAGGGGATGCTCTGTGGATCAAGGACTGCCACTTTGACACGTGGCACCCCTTGGGCTGCCGCCGCATCAATGTAGGTGTCCTGCATAGGCCAATCAAAGTGCGCCCCCAGGTCCTTGATTAGGGCGAAGCTCGGTTGCGAGACCTGGGAAGATAAGGGTAACTAGGTGTCGAGGAATACGAAAGCGGGCGTCGAAGTCCGCTACACTAAAGCCCCTGTACCAAGGGACCATGAGAATGATCTTCCCACCCACAGAAGTAGGGGATCGTCTGACCATGTCGCTCGCAGCCTGTGCTGAGGAGAGCTTAAGCCAGAAAATGCCACGTCCCATGAGTGCAACCTCCTCAATGTGACTGTCCTCGAGGTAGAGGGTGGACTGCAACCAGTCCTTGATGTCTGCTCGTGAAGGGGAGTAGCCAATGACCCTCCCATAAACTGATGTCTGGGAGAAGTCCGTGGCGGCCTGCTTCACCAAGGAGACCTGGTGCTCTGTCAATGTGACGCGATAGGCTGTTGGAGGGGGGGGGTCGGTCTGGGCCACCGGTTGCGGGCACGTAGCCGCCATATCGCTTGACTAACTGCGAGCTCCCAAGGTGGGGAAGGAAAAGGAAAAGGAAGGGGGGAGGAATGGGAAGCGAAGCGGAAAAAAAAAAAAAAGGTGAGGTGAGGTGAGGCGAGGGTGGGGTGAGGTGAGTGGAGTGGAGATCGGGTGAGGTGAGTGGAGAGGGGGTGAGGTGAGCGGAGAGGGTGGGGGCGTGGAGCGGAGCGGGTGAGGCGGGTGGGTTAGGTGAGCGGAGCGGTGGTGAGGTGAGCGAGCGGGCGGGTGGCGAGGCACGAGGAGTGGAGCGGGATAAGGCGGGGTGGGGTGGGTGAGTGGAGCGGAGTGGCGAGGAGTGAGGCGGGGCGGGGTGAAGGAGCGTGGCGAGGAGAGGGGGGAAGCGACGAGCGGAGGAGCGATGAGGAGAGGGGGAGGGGGAGCGTGGCGGAGAGGAGGAGAAGCGTGGCGGAGAGGGGGCGGCTGGCTGCGCGGCAGCAGCTAGCGGAGGGAGAGGGAGGGGCCGCGCAGAAAGCGAGGGGGGGGTAGACGGGCACGACGGGGAGGGAGGGAGCTCGCAGGAGCGTGGGGAAAGATTAGGTGAGAATCTTGTACTTTTTCCTCAGATTCAAAACATGATGCTCTTCACTTGAATTGGGTCTTGGGTTATTTGAAATGTACACTTTTGTCATGTTTTTTGTATGGGTGCATGCAACCATATCCACCATTAATTTAGAGTAACTGCAGTTGAGTTTAGGAAGGTCAGCATGGTTAGAAACTTTGATTGGAATTAAAATCTGACCAGATAAGTTCCACTAAGGGTAAGGTATGTAGCAATTGGTACACATACTACCTTGGTATTAGGGCTAAAGTTTCCATTGCTGTTCATTGTAGGCAATCTTTCACGATGCATCTAGTACGTTTGATGACCTCTTGGGCAGTGGTTTGCGATGTTTGGTACCTTGAACCTCAAACTTTGCAGCCGTCGGAGACGCCTATCGAATTTGCTGAACGGTGAAATTGTTTCGCTAGTTGTAAAAGTTTGCATGATCAAAATTGTAGAGGCTATGCTTATCTAGTAAAACAGCTTTGCGTTATTTGTAGAGCAGCCCATCAGATTTGTAATGCAATAAACCATTTACACTTTGCACCATGAGTTTTTTCCCTCTGGCAGAGTTCGTGGTATGATAGCAAAACGAGCCGGAATCAAGAAAGTTCCTTGGGATGGTTATTTGAAATATTGTAGGCCAAATCGAAAGCTCACAGAGAAAAAGTAAGCTATTTGATTCTCCTAGCGTGGCGTTTTGTTTGGTTTGGAGTGTAGAGTAAATGCTACTTTTTCTATCTTGAATGTTGAATACTATACGTCTCAAGGTGTAGCTAGCTAGGCCCCCTCCCCCCTCCTCTTTTAAAAAGGAAAATCAAAGAGAAGCTTTTTGTAAAAAATCATGTAAATAAAATAAATGAGCTTATCATAACTGCCACAAAGGCCCCGCACAATATATGTGGGGTAAAAAAAAGGGAAACGAAGAGAAGCATTTTCTATTAAATATGACCAAAATACAAAATTTCCAAGATAAACCTCCAGTGAGAACCTCATATAAATAAATGTGATTGTCACAAATGCCACGAAGGCTCCCACAATGTATGTGAGAAATGAAACATGGCTCCACCCTCTCTCTCTTGGAATCCTGTCTTGAGTAGCCAATAAGGGTGTGAATGATGTTGTGCCGTATAAATGTAAAGTATCTAAGTGGAGAACGTATGAATCCCATCTATAGCGTGTGTACATTTGGATCACCCATGCAGTGAGACTAGCAAGGATCTCCTAGACCAAATCCAAGGGTTGAGAGTGAGGCAATATAGTAAGTGCTATTGCATCTATTGTGGTAACAGGATGATCTCCCTAGATTGAAAAATCCCTATCTAGATCTACATCCTAGTAAAACACCGGTGACCGAAGTTCATGACTATGTGAGCTAGAACTTAGTGTAGGCGAGGTAGGGAGAGGTGGAATGTCTACAAAAGATCAGACAAGGCTAAGGAGAGGTGAGGCAAGAGAGAGCAGTGATGGTGTGGCTAAGTGCATGGATGGAAATTCATCGAATGAAGGTGTAGCAGAGGTGTAGTGCAGAGGCACAAAGCATAATAGGTGGAGTGGTTGAGTGATGAGATGAGCGAAAGGTGGCCGAGTAGATGAGTGATGAGCTAAGAAAAGTGGGGCTGAGTGGAAATCTGTTGATGGACATTCATTGAACTGAACCATGGAGAGATGAGCAAGGGCTTAGGCAGACAAGGGGCTGGCAACTGGAGCAAAAACTGTGCGGTGAAGGGGGACAAATCTCCATGTACTTTTCTCTTCACCCAATGCCGATGATGGTTTGCAACACCTGAAGACAGACTTGCATATTCAAATGCCCATTATGTCTCGCAAAACAATGGGAGACCATTCAACACTACATTAGGGATTACGGAGAGGCCCAAAAGATCTGGCAAGGCACTGCACACTTCATTGGCAAAATGAAGAGAGGTACTTGCTAATCCCCTAAGGATCTATAGCCCTCAGCACTAGGGTGACACATGGGAAGCAAACCGATAGTATCTCTTTGTGTCCAACCTTAGCCTCTCACCCTTGGATTTCCAAGGATAGTATGCCAGATCTAGAAAGAGAGATAGGCACAACCTTCTAGTTCCCCTTAACCCCAATTCCTGGAAGTGGTCTATGTCGTGCATCGTTGGCCGCGATGTATGTGGTGTACTAGTCACGGTGGGTATACTAGTTGCTTGGTTTGCAATGCTATACGTATGTGGTGTACTAGTCACGGTGGGTATACTAGTTCGCTTGGTTTGCAATGCTATACGTATTTGTTATATGCAGTTGTACAAATCATATATGCACTGTTGGTGATCTATTGGCGGCATGGTTGGCTGTCCACTCAGATTTGGATTTGATATCTTAGGTACTTCGGATGTTCATGATGTACCACTAGTGTGGGCCTGAAGAGATGGCCATAGGTGGGTAAAGCATGCATGAACTATTCGTGGGAAGTACAGTGTGAGTATCTGTGTGCATGCATTAAAGTGTTTACATATGCTCATGATGTACCAGTGGCAGTGGGTCCTTAGGGATGGCCATACGTGAGGTGGATCGGACATCATGGGGAGCATATTGTTTGTGAGTGCATGTAAGCATGTATGTGGAATGTTTGCTTGTCTTTTGCCTAACAAACATTGTAGTGTCATTGTAGTGTTTCCACATGGTTTTCTTTTGCAGGCAATCAAGGACGTTTGCCTTCTTTCAAGAAGGGGGTCTGTCACGAGGACGTGAAATTATGGGACTTTTGATTTGCGACTCCCGTAATTTGCACGTGACTACCTTGAGCCTCTGGGGCGCGAGGGTCCGGCCATGGGGCGGGACTTCGGGAATTAAAATTCCTAGTGGACCCTTGGAAATAGTGAATGTGCGCCCAGTTACTAGGCAATTAATTCCTACGGCCAAAGTGTGCAACAGGGGGCCCAAAAGAGTGGTGCAATTAAAAAACACTGCTTTTTGGAGCCTAGGGCTTTAACAGGGGAGGGGGAGCTCTTCTTGTAGAGGCAGTTGACCAAATCAGTTCCAGAGGAGCCAAATCATCAGTTTGGAGCTACCAGAGCCGACCAAGTGCTGCTAGAGTCAAATCACTTTTTACCAGGAGGTTCCAGGGCCTGCTAGGGAAATTCGTTTTTACCCAGGGGCCAGTTCCAGGTGACCCAGAGCCTGCGAGGAAAAGTCGTTTTTACCCAGGGGCTAGTTCCAGGTGACCCAAAGCGTGCGAGGAAAAGTCGTTTTTACCCAAGGGCCAATTCCAGGTGATCTAGAGCCTGCCAGGAAAATTTGTTTTTACCCAAGGGCCAGTTCCAGGTGATCCAGAGCCTGTCAGGAAAATTCGGTTTTACCCAGGGGCCAGTTTCAAGTGATCCAGGGCCTGCCAGGAAAATTCGTTTTTACCCAGGGGCCAATTTTAGGTGATCCAGGGCCTGCCAGGGAAATTTGTTTTTATCCAAGGGCTAGTTCCAGGTGATCCAGGTCCTGCCAGAGCAAATTGCAATTGATCCAAGAGCCTGTTGCAGGTGGCAATTTTTGCTAGGGTGTCTATTCTAGTTTGCGATTTGCTTCCGGGCTGTTCCAGGTGCCTGCGATTGGTTCTAGGGCTGTTCCAGGAGTTCGGGACTTGACCAGGCTGCTCCGGGTGAACTGCAACTTGCTTTTTCAGGCTTTCAGGCTCTACAGGAGATTTCAACCTGATTTCTGGAGCTTTGTGGGTGTTGTGGCTAGTTTTGGTAACTTTCCAAGCATGGGTGTTCGCTTCTAAGCTGCTCTTGGGGTTGTGCCAGGGCAGAATCGGCTGATCTCCGCAGGATCTAGGGTTTTCCAGCCCAGGTGACCTTTCTTTTGTGGATTCTGGATAGAAGAAGGCTTGTCTTTGCCTATTTTTGCTGTTCCCTGATTGGTTGCTGGCTAGTTATTGCATTTGGGTTTCTTTCCTCACGAAGAAGGGTTGATTTATGTTGCTAGGTAGTGGCCAAGGAGGCTATAGATTGAAGCAACTTGTTGGGAAGCGTTTGGTTGTTTGATTGCACCAGAGTTCAGCTATTGAGGGCTTTGTCTTGCAGTTGTTCAGCCGTGTTTGGCTGGTTGGGCACTTGGATGTGCGATTGCAGGAGTGGTTCAGACAGTGGATGCTATTGGGGTCTTTGTTGCATGCTTTGGTTCGCTGAGGATACATGATTGTCTAGTGATTGGATGCCGTTCACCGTTTGAAGTTGAGCAGGGAATTAGAGGGTGGGCTGGACGGGGAGTCTGCGGGCATTGGTTTGCTTGTGGTGCAGCTTCCTAGAGACCTTTGTAATCAGCCGCTTGGCTTCAAATGAATGTTAAATAAATGCCGCAAGGGGCGCCAGCGTTTGGAGCCAATCGGTGTCTTGTTTCTGAGTAGGAGCTCTCTAGCTCCCCTGTGATTTTTTGCTGTGGTGCATATTTACCTTTCTATTTACTGTGTATGCTGTATTTAAGTGGATCCTACCACTCTTTACGTTGTTGAGGTTGGTTTCAGTGGTTCCATTGCAGGGAGCCTGTGGTTTCTTTCCTCACGAAGAAGGGTTGATTTATGATGTTGGGCAGTGGCCCGGGAGGCTATAGATTGAAGCAACTCTGTTTGGTTGTTTGATTGCACCAGAGTTCAGCTGTTGAGGGCTTTGTCTTGCAGTTGTTCAGCCGTGTTTGGCTGGTTGGGCACTTGGATGTGCGATTGCAGGAGTGGTTCAGACAGTGGATGCTATTGGGGTCTCTGTTGCATGCTTTGGTTGGTTGAGGATACAGGATTGTCTAGTGATTGGATGCCGTTCATCGTTTGAAGTTGAGCAGCGAATTACAGGGTGGGCTGGACTCTGAGTCTGCGGGCGTTGGTTTGCCTATGGTGCAGCTTCCCACAGACCTTTGTAATCGGCCGCTTGGCTTCAAATGAATGTTAAATAAATACTGCAAGGGGCGCCAACGTTTGGGGCCAATCGTTGTCTTGTTTCTGAGTAGGAGCGCTCTAGCTCCCCTGTGGTGCATATTTCCTTGTCTATTTACTGTGTATGCTGTATTTAAGTGGATCCTACCACCCCCACCCTTTACGTTGTTGAGGCTGGTTTCACTCTCTCTAACTTTGATTCCAATTTCTCTGCAAATACACACCTCTTTTCTGTATTTTTAGTCTGCTCTTTCCTTTTGTTGTATCCCACTTGTTATATACTTCTCCGTTTGCTGTTTTCACAGCCTCTACTGCTTGTCCATAAGGCTCCCTTTGGTTACTAGACTTGCCCTATAGGGAGTGCATACGTGGAGTTTCTTCTTGTTCAAATAGGATCTCTGCTTAGGAATATGACAAGACTTTAAATAAAGAAAGATTGGCTCAGAACAAGAAACAAAAGCAGGCTATGGTTTAAGATGACCCTGTTCATGCCTCTTATGAGGCTCAATTGGTGTTCAATGTTATGCATGAAGGCTTTGAAGACAGACGCAAACATTGGACGGATCTTGCTTCTACTGTTGGAACTACAGTGGAGGTTGATGAAATAGTGGATACAATACATGAATATGCTAACCATACTGTGATTATTTTCTTCCCGGGTCGTATGCCGTTGCAGCAAATGTGGGCAATTGGTTGACAAGGACGTTGGGAGGTTGTTCTGTTTGTAAGGTGCATTATGCAGCAAAATGTTTTTTTGAAGTTATTATGGCGGATGATCAACATAAACGAATGTTATTGAAGCATTATTCGCTCTTTTATAGGCAGCAAATAGTGCATGCTTTGCCCTAGTTGCCTACTCAAGATCCCAAACCATTGATCAGGCATCATTGCCCGCTTTGGGTGGAGGTGGTGGATTTTCCTCAATGCTTGGCTTCACTCTTGCCGAAAATTGCAGCTTCATTATGTGTCCACCTAGGCCAAATGGAAATTCCAACAGATTTTGCATTTCGTGGACACGGTATGTCCCCGCTCCAAAATCTTACTCTCTTACAGTTAATAATGTGGCTACAGGGAGTGCCTTTTATAAGTTAAAATGGGGTCTCTTTGTAGGAGCATGCTTTGAGTGCAAAAAATAAAGGTAATAACCAGCAAGTGTAGCACATGATAAGAGAAAGGCTCAAGCTACTTCTAAATGGAATGCCGCTGGCTCAATGCCCTCTACACAACAGCAAGGAAAATAATTTTGCTGAAACTTTGCAGACTTTGAGGAAAATTGTCTCCATTAGGAGAAAGGCTCAGGCTACTTCTAAATGGAATGCATCTGGCTCAATGCCCTCTATGCCTCAGCCTAAAGCCAAGGAAAAGAAATTTACTAAAACTTCGCACAAGGAAAATGTCTATGTTAGGAGACCTGAACCTCCTCGGACATGAAATGGTACCTCGGGCATGCAGTCTTGATCTGTTTGTTTGCGAGATTCTCAGCTGTATATAGTTGCATAAAATATCTGTAAGTATGCTTGAGCAAATAAAATGCTTGACTTTCAATGTACAAGGTTTATGTGACACTCGGAAATGGAAGCTTGTGTGGGCATATGTCAATGATTTGCAACGTGATATGGTGGCTTTGAAGAGCACAATCAGCATATGTATGCGGGCAGGATAGGACACTTTGCTGGTTATGACATCTTTTATGCAGGAGAGCATTCTTTTTCAGGTGTTTCCTTTCTTGTGGGCACGCTCTTCAGCCTTTTGTGGCTCTAAATGATAAGGCAAGTGGATCATTATGCAGTGTCTTATTCAGGGTGAAATACTTGAATTTTCCTTGGTTTATGTACCTCAATCTTCTTATCAAAGAGCATTAATTTGGGAGGCTAGGCAACAATATCCCTAGGGGCAACATGCATTTACCTGAAAGGATTTTAATAATGCATCCCAACAAGGGGATAATACATAGAGTAACACCCACGGTTGACATTGGAGCACCAACATTGGTCCTAATTAATCTCTCCACTCAGTCTTGCGGATCTTTGGAAGGAGTACGCCTATGCTTTCAGGATACAGTTTTCAGCATAATGCCCAGTCTACATATCGGGCAAGATTGGACCGTTGGTACATGGTAAATGTGCAGCAGTATGATGCTCTTACTTGCCAAATGTGGGTGGAGTATGCCTTCCCCCATTCTGATCATGCTCCTTTATGGCTGAGGTTGTCTTTTCATAAGATGCCACATTACAGGTTGCTAGAGAAAAGATCCTTATAGTCAATAATAGTTATTTGGAGTATGATGGTGATAAGAAAATGCTTGATAATGCCATTGCACCTCCTTGGGAATAGTGCCAAATTGATTATACATGGAATGCTTTTGCCTCTCGCATGCGGGCAGTAATTCATGACTATGGGAAGAATTACCTGCATGACTGACGAAAGCAGTTGCTAATGCTAAAGTCAACTGTCAAAATTTGATAGTAAGAGAAAAAAACCTGCGAGAGCAAGCTCAAAGCAGAATACATCATGAAATCATATTCATATTTTTGCACATAAGGGGAAGATGCTGGATTTTTGTTGGGTGACCATCCTTGGGCTGCTATGATGCGTCACCTTCTTTCATAGTTGACTAATGTTTTTGAGCACTGGGATCCCACTCAATGGGATTTCATTGTGGGATATATTGATGGCAGAGTTAAAGGCTGCCCTTTCAGCTTTTGAGTGTGATAATTCTTTCTATCTTAAGTGGTGCGTTGTCCTATCAGCTAGATTCAGATGCTAGTCTGGAGAGACTAAAATGAAATCGTTTAGTCTTCACAAGCAGTTGAAGCGTGAATGAAGAGATTTTGGACTACCTTTTGATTAGCCTTCTCCTTAGTGCTAGCCTTCGTCATGGCTGAGTCTGCCCTTCATCTCCGGAGTGCCGACAAAAACTCAGTACGAAGACTTTCTATAAATGGATTCTCAAGTATGTGTGGGTGTATGGATTTGTATGTGTGAGAGCATATGTGTATACTATGGTCTACACCCACTGTTGGGCGCTGATGACGTCAGTGGGGATGTCATAGTAGCTAGTCCCCGCTACTATGCGTGATGGAGTTTATAGTTTTCAACCCTTATGACTGACAATCATGAGATTGAAACTACATGAGTGACAATCATGAGATTGAAACTGCATGAGTGACTATCATGAGATTGAAACTGCACTATGTTGTGTTTTTAGAGGATGAGTTTGGGCATGTGCCTAGACTTATCTAGGTATATTCCCTTTCATCTCAAGACTGTTCTCAGATTGGAAATAAATTCTCTCATCTCAAATGGCATGGTTGCAACCCTCTTGATGGAAATTTCTTGCGTGCTGAGAGTGTGCTTTGGTCAAAGGTGTTTGATCATCCCCTTGCCTTGTAGGAACCCAAGTGCTCTTATTTTATATTAAGATGGTACATTATTATCCTTTCCATCGGCAGCCAGGCAATATGGTTTGGGGATGCATTATCGACCCCGATGGCACTCTCTTTCCAAGATGCTTCAATGTTTCTTACCGGTACCAAAGCTAGAGCTTATCATCTTACAAATTGGGCTCTACACCAGCAAGGTTCTGGCACTCATCCATTACGGTTGGCTGATGTTCCCATGGCCAGTTTATACAAGGTTGACACCACCACCTTGCATTTTAGATCAGGGGAACCAGATTTGGTCTATGAATTGTAATGCCAAATGGTCGCATAAAAGATTGCAGCAGCCTTGGTCCTGCAAACTTCCTCTTCGTCAATGGATTCATCTATGGCAGGTGATGCTTGGGATAATTCCATTTAGCCAACTCCTAGCATGTAGACATATTGCTCCTGCTTTTTGTCACAGATGTCTGGCTCCAAGGGAATCCTTGCTCCACCTTTTCTGACATTGCCCTATGAATCACAACTTTCTACTTTTTCTACACTAGCGTCTCCGAGCCTGGTTTCCTATTGCTTGCTTTGGCAAGATTTTTTGGCTATTTCGGATCTACCCATGGAGGCACTATTTTGGTCTTTTTCAATTGGGACTCTAGACTTTGTGGAAAAATAGAAATCATAGTCTTTAAAGATTCTACTTTTTCCAAGTTTCACTACTTCCGGATGTAACTCAAGCAGTCTCTCGATGATTGTCTGTGTGTTTGTCAGGTAGATTACTTTGTTTACTTATCTTGCACTGAAATCTTCTGATATTGTAATTGCATGTCCCTCTTTGGGGACTGCTTCTTGTAATAGAAACATACATAGATTTCAGTATAAAAGAAATGTATGTGTCTGTAGTGCTGACTTTCATATGTAGGGGTGGAGCACCTTGTAATGAAATCCTCTCTTATCTAATGAGTAAATCACATTCCGCTACCATATGGAAAGAGGAGAATGGAAAGGAAGAGGAGGAAAAGGATACAAGTAAACAGCGATAACAAAAGAAACAACTTTTCTATGAAGGAGGAATAGACGGATTTTGAATGACAAAAAGAGGAAAAGAGAGAGAACCTCTAGATTTTAATATTGGAAAGAGGAGAAAAATATGCTAATGCAGTATGTGAAAGAATGGAAATAATAGGATACTCATAGAACGTACCTGGACAATGTGTGGTATGCTATATGGTGTTTGAGAAATTGTACTGTTTTTGAGATTCACAGATGTAATTACATTAGCAATTCATTAACACAGGCTAGTTTATAAACCATCCAACCCAGATCTGATCTTTTACAAGAATTCCAAGCAAGCACCTTTGACTTGTGGCCAAAGTTAGGAGTCAAGACCAGCTCACACGGTTGCCATCTAGATGAGACCTCATCAAGAGTCGAAAGGAACAACTCAACCCCCATCAGCTGTAGCACCATCTGTGACTTTTCACAACATTATTGTGAGGTGGTTGATTCTGATTATTGTCAGGTGGTTGATTCTGTTGTATGGCACCTCTAGTCTCATCGTTTAACTTGAAGTATTTATAGCCCAGCGATACAAGGAGGTTTGTTCCTTAAACTCAATAAAAGAAGCAGCATTGCAGTCCTAGAATCCTACCATGCAAAAAGGGTTTTGTAGTTGGGTACCACAGTCCATTGATTGCATGACAGATTCTAACACGAACTTTTACAAATGCAGACAGCAAAAATTTGCTGAGTCAATTTTAAGGAAGTTGGATGAGCTATGATTTATAGCCATGTGAGTGATCCCCCTGATTTATTCTGTTCTCTATTTCCTTACGGTGCTTAAATGAAAAAGAAAAGTCAAAGCACTAAGGGAAAATGTTTTGTGAAGAACTTCTGTTGCTGAGAGATGCAGCGACCGTCTGTTTTAGCAAAATAACTCAGAATCTCACAGCTGTGAATGTTTTCGTGTCGTATTATGTTTTGTTTTGTGCAGATGCCTCCAAGCCAGCCATAATGACAGCTGGCTACCTTTTTGGAATCATGATTGTGATGTGCTAAAGGTATTTTAGAACAACCTTTCAAGAGCATTGATACCTGATTGTCCCGATATTCTCAGCATCACATGAGATGAATGGAATCAAACCCTTTAAGTGAACGCTTTAATATAGTGGCCCTCCTTCAGAGTTTTTTTTTTTTGGTGTGGTTTGTCCATCTAATAAGATACTTTACTGCAAAAGATCATTTGCAGCTATAAGGAGCACTGATAGCACGTGCTAGGAAATGATTGGCTTGCTGCATTCCAATAAATTGTAAGGAATACAATGTAATCATGACACACCTAATGCCTAGCAAGTAAGCCATTTGTTCATCTAAGGTGTATCACCGCTAGTTTCATTTGTTCTTGAATCAGAAGAATGGTATCTATATAGTTTGTGAGAGCATTCAGATTACATGTGCCAATGACATGGTTTGAATGTTATATTGCATGATTTGGAGTAAAATAGGATCAATTGCTTCCTATTTAAAAATGACAATCATATCACAATTCAATTTTCAAACACAAATAGTGGAATATACAAATACAACCATATAGGTGGCTTATAATTCCGGTCATACAAACTCACAGGCAATCAAAAATATACTACAATCAGCACTATTAAAAACCTAGCCATTCTGTTTGTGGCTTTGTGGAGTGCGTAGTGCCATACATTTCTAGGGCTAGAGGATTTGTATATCCAAATATAAACTAGGCATACCAAATAATGTCAGTAAGGTGCTTCAGAAAGCTTCCATTAAATATATTGGTAATTAGTGGTCCCCTAGAGAGGATGGAGTGTTTGTTTGAACTCCGAATAGAATTGGGTCATGAGTCAGATTATGCTAAACATCATTGAGACAATGGGTGCCCTCTTTAGAAATGCTATTCTGCTATGCAAAGCATCCACCTCATACAAAAGGGATTTAGATACAATCGCGCTCCAAAGGATGAGCATTACCAAAGGTAATGGTGATTGATAAATACCTCTTTTGGATGATTCTTGAATGGGTGCAAGCCTATAGATAATGCCTACATTTAGAAACACCCATTTGATACACCTATGGTGAAATAGGTCTTCCTATGATAGCTATTGATGATACCACAAATATGGATTTATAGTTTATATAAGTAGCATCACTCGAAAACCCATAGTTTTTGGAATAGCTATTATAGAGTTTACCAAGAATTTTTTAATATCATCTTTTTAGTGTAGGCAAGCTGGGGCATGATTGTGTATGCAAATTCCGGTTGGGGTAAATGTAGATTTGCTTGTCAAGTCCCAAGAAAGTTGGGATAAAGTGATGGGTTTTGCTAGCTCTTTCTAATGATCCGTAGGTATCTATGTTAGAGAAAGATGGTTTTAATGTAGTGTCAATTTCTTTGCTATAAGAAATGAGTTAAATGTGAAATATACTTGGCAAATATTATTCATCAAACCTCATAATAACACATAGCATGTCATATAGGTCTCATATTGAAGAGTCATATTGTTGTTTGACATGGAACAATACAGTTATATGCGCCACATATTGAAGCACTAAATTATGTGTTAGGTAGTCGTTAACGACTTGTATATACTCAACTGTAAGGAGATAGGGAAGGAACTTATCCTGCAAAGGCTTGGCTCTTTAGTTTTAGCCTAGGAAATTGCGGTTATTCCTCGTCTTCTAGCATTGTTCGAACTCAATTTGTGCCATAGTGTTATGTCCATGATGGCCCCCACTAGTTGGTTTATTGGACTTGGAACTCAGAAAGTCACAGTAGCATAATATGTTGCCATAATAATGTATTTGTTGCCATTTTAGCAAACTTGAAAGGCCCTATATAATCAAGGCCCCATCGTTGAAATGCTTCCCAAGGTTCACTTGGATGAAGACGACATATGATCAAGTGGCAACGTCCAGCTAGTGCATTGACATGCATTACAATTGTCCACATGGGCATGTTCATCCTTTAAAAATGTACTTCACTACAACCTGGCTTGCAAAATCTTGCAAGAAGTAAGGTTGCATGCAAAATGTCCCCCTGCCACACCATGGAGTGTTCTACAAGAAGAACATTGCACTTGTGTGGCAATACCTATTGTCAAAGGATACCATCTACAACTTGTCTATAAAGTTGTCCAATTAAACTATATTTCCAAGCGTTTATAGCAATTGCATTAGGAAAAGTGCCTTGTGAGATAAGTCTGAATACCATTTTTGGAATTACATGCTTAAGTAAAATTCCCACGTTGATGTAAAAGATACTCAAATACCCAAATAATCCAAATGAGCTGCCATGGTAAAATACACACAAAAGTCATCCAAATAAATGGCAATAAACTTAGTGAGATATTCATTGAAGGTTTCAACCAGGAAACATTGAAAAGTTGATGGGGTGTTTTGAAGACCAAAAGGCATAACTCGGGTAGCATAAACTTCCCATTTACTAATAAAATGAGCTTTTGTTGGATCCTCCGATGCAACAAAGATTTGGTTGCAACCACTGTACCCATCTATAAATGAATACATTTCATGTCTTGCAACTGGGTCAAGAATGTTATTAGTGAATGGAATAGGACATGAGTCTGGCATCTTTTGTGCATTTAGCTTCCTGTAATTTACATAGACTTCGAATTGCCATTTTTCTTAGGTACTATCCATTAGAAAAAAAGAGAGCTCATTATGGAGCCTTTTAGGATTTAGAAAAATAGGCTCTCGACCAATCAGAAAAAGATCAATGTAACACTGGAAAAATACAAAAAACCATGTAAAAAGATAAAAAAAGTAATATTCAAAATCTTTTTCTTATATTATATCTGACACACGTGATCTTCTAAAGATGATTTTTTGTGTAGAATTTGATGATTTTGGCATCGCCAACACGTCCGGAGCGGGCCAAAACTTCCAAATCGATTCTGGAGACACCAAAAATCGACGGTCGGAGGCTTGGAAAAGAGCAAAAATGTTTGGAATGGGAGATTTGTACTGAAACATGATTTGGCCAGTGACATTGTCACTGTGACAGTTGGTCAAATTGCGTTTTAGTGCAAATCTCCCATTTTGGGCATTTTTTGCCCTACAATGACAGCTAACCAAATTGCGTTTTAGTGCAAATCTCTCATTTTGGTCCATTTTTTCTATTTTCGAGCCTTCGAGCGTCAATTTTTGATGTCTCCACTGTCGATTCGGGAGTTTTGGCTCGCTCCGGACACGTTGGCGATGTTAGAATCATCAAATTCTACAAAGAAAATCAAGGATCTTATATATGCATCTAATGTGAAGCCTGAGTACTAAATTGACATTTTTGCAACAGTAAGTATTCGTATTTTATGGCATTTTTTATATTTTGAGTGCAACAAAAATAGGTAAATAGTGAATTTCTGAGAGGGTCTCAAAATGAGTTCCCTTCTTTCCTAATGGCAATGGGAAATAGCCAATCATTGCAATCAATTGAATAGATGTATCTGGATATCCTGGATTAATTTATCCAGCTAGGCTTTGACTTGCTTAACATAATTACGAATCATCCTGTACTGCTATTGATAAATTGGTTTAGCATCAGGAACCAATGGAATCCAATGTTGGTAGATTTCTAGTTGCACTCCTTTTAAGTCTTCACAACTCCATGTGAATATGTTCTTATACAAAAACAAATCTTTCATGACTGCAAGACAATCTTAAGTAATTTGTGTACTAACAACTACAATCTTAGGTTTTGTATCTGTCCCTAAATTCAGTTATTGAGTTGGATCAGGGATCAACTGTTCATAACCAAGGTGAGTCATAGTGAGTTGTGGCTCTACAATTTCATGTATTCTAACATCTTCAGTAAAGTTATTGGGATAAATAGTATTTTCTTTTGTAATGCGATCTTTTCATCCTTGATCCTTTGCTTCAAGTTAGCAGCAACTTGAAAAATGTCAAGCTCGACCACTGGCCGAATATGAAGCTACATAACCCTAGTTTCAACATCTTGAAAAAAATTTATCGTTAGCCTCAAGCTCCAAGGGTCAATAATTAGAAGGTATTTGATTGGGATTAGTTGAGATTTGGACTTCTTTATCCCTCGACTTTATAGTCATTGACTCGCTTCCCCAATTGTGCATCACTTTTGCACTTTTAAGCCATGATCTACCTAATAAGAGTGGATAGAAATTTGTCCCCCATTTGGAATAACCAAGAAGTTTACAGTATAATGATGACCACCAGCAGTTGAAACCACATCAGACAACATACCTAAGGGGTCAAGCGGACGTTGATCTTCCATACAAACTTGGAATGGAGATGGCTTCATATTTTTAAGTTGGAGTTTTGTAGCTACATCTGTAACAATAATGTTCACTCTTGATCTATTAACAATAACACTTAAAATTTTTTGTTGTTTGATTTTGACATCTATCACGGGTACTTGGTCATCCACCAATGATGTGTCAACCATAGGAATAGTGGCCAATGTTGAAACATCTTTGACAGACTGATTTGCTCCCCATAGTTGTCATATAAGAAACTCCTTACAATATGGAGTAATTTGAAATAATTAAGCTATTGTGATGTTAATCTTCATCTAGTGAAACACCTTCTAAGATTTCATCATTTTTCTTCTAAGCTCGAGTCCACTTGAATTCTGCTATCTATGCTAGTTGAAGCTTCTATTGGATAATTCACCACTAGTACTTTACTCAAATCATCAGGTAATTCCATAGTTGGGGCTTTATCTCTTAATTCTCGAGGATTTTTAAGGCAATAGATATCTATCTTTTCTAGCCCAAGTCATCACCTGATGGCATGTCATCACTTGTGGTGGCAATGGTATGATGTGATTGAGTTACATCATTAGCATTTACATAATTAGGTAACTCTAGTAAAATAGCTTTGTAGTCATGATAAGCATCCTTCTTGTCTTTCTTACTATGCAACATCTTTAAATGTTCTTGCCACAAAGGACACTCAGATTTCATATGATTATCACTACAATAATAACATTCAAATTTGAGATGAGTCTCGAGCTTTGTCCTTGTCCTTTTCTTTTTCCAAATTTGCTTTTGCACGGAACCCCCATAAATTTCCATGCAGAGATCAAGTATGGTATAGTGTTTGTGATGGAAACCACCCAAGCAACGAGTGTCCCCGCCTTAGGGCAAGGCCATAACTCCATTGCGTGCATTATGCATGCTAGGAAAATCATGACACTTCCCAATTTTGATATCCTAAGGTGATCCCCCAAGCATTGTATCAACCAAGACCACAGTTAGCCCGCCTTGCATCACCTAATGTAGCATAAGGAGACACAGTAGCCAATCAAGGGCAATTTAGGGCTCAAATATTCAATTACCCATGCTAATACTGGGATCTCAACTGCCACCACCGCAAATCACTCCCACGAATCAAGTATTGGTGGAAGAGATACCTAGTGATTGGGAAGGCCTCTAACATACACTCAATGGAAATGACTATTCCCATCATAATGATGATGCAAATCGGTCTAGCATTATAAGTCACTATGTTATGATGATTGGGAAGACCTCTAACATACACTCAGTGGAAATGACTATTCCTATCATGATGATGATGCAAATCGGTCTAGCGTTATAAGTCACTATGTTATGCAAGATGAACAATACATACTATTCTATCAAATAACTCTGATTCTCAAAAGGTGAGCAATATGCATACCGTGACAAGAACACCAACCATTCAATGTCATACATGTCAAGGTACTCACAAGGGCAATGAGTTTCTATATAAGGGACAATCTAATCAGCCACTCACTTGTGCCAAATGTCAAGGGCTCCATTATGTAAATAATTGACCTTACAAGGACAAACATACCATGCCAGCTATCCCAACATGGAATGCACCAACATCATTGTGCTCATGTTGTGGTGTGGACCTTTTTAAGGATTGTTCGATGCCAAGGCAATCTAAGTCCACAAGCATTAACTTGTTGAGCATTGAGAGAGACATCAGCTCCCTTGAATGTAATCACAAGCTTGCAAGTTAAAGAGCTTCACAAAGAGGCTAAAACGGATAAGGCTAGCACATTGTATCATATAGAGCAGGATAAACCTATGTACATAAATATCAAGAGTGCAACCAAGGTTAGAAAAGGTTGAGATAAGGTAATCTACCAAGATGGGTTAGATGAGGATACGATCACTTTAGCTACGTCATCATCCTCTAGCCAAGTGTCCTCAAGGAATGGTATGATCCCACCACAAGGAAATAGGAAGGACTGGGTTGGATTTCCAAGCGAAGCAAAATTTGAGAAAAGAATCAACCCAGCAAGGGAGATGACACAATACACCCTCGTTATCATACAACCTCCCGAGATTCAAAAGTTTGCAAGTGCTTGAGAGAGTAGATGAAGAAGTTGCATCATGCCTCTCGACAGAGGGAGCGACCCTCATGCAACAAATGTTTGAAGGGGACCCAGCTCTGCAATAATTGAAAGAGGATGATAACTTGCCCTTCTATGGCTTTGAATAGCTTGAATCCATCGGCAGCAGGGAATTAGTTGCTGGACCTCAAAACATTGCTAGTTTAGCCTCATTTCTATCGCAGAGGTATATGCCCATTATAGCATTGCTATGAGGTAATCCAACTCTTTGGAGATACCTATTTGATTGGATAAATGGACAAATAGTGGCAACTGAGTCTCCTAAGCTTGAGATTGTTGAATCTCCCAATCACGCTCAAGATTTTTCCAAGGGCGACAATCAACACACTAGGTCAATACTTCATGAGTGATGACATGAATGCAGTGCTACCCGTATCCTACCTTGATAAAAAATTGTGTAGCTATCTTAGACAAACGAGCAAGAGTAAGTGTTATCACAAAACAGTGTCGAGAGAAATGGGGAAAGCCCAACATGGAAGGGAACACCTTGGTTGTAAACCTAGCCGATGGAGGCATGGCTAGACCAATAGGAGTGCTCAAGGATGCCAAGATTAAGGCCTTTTACTTCATTTACCAAGTACGATTCATCGTAATGGACTTCCATAATCAACTTGGATACGAGGCTATACTTGGGAGACCCTTCTTGTGTATGTAAGGATTGGTCCATGACTGGAGATCCAATAACATTCATTTACAAAAAGACGAGCAGGTCATGAAGGTGGATCTCCAAACTTGGAAGGCTCACCTTATGTTTGAAAATCTGTTTATAGTTGAATCAGATACCACCAACAGATCTGTATCAGTAAATATGTTCAAAGCATATAAGGAAGAGGACAAATGGGAAGCATCTTGAAGACTCTTGGTGTGCTCCTTTACCTGAGCTAGAAGGACTCATTGAATTGGGTGCATACATTGGCCACAATAGATCTACAAACTGATAAAGGGGCTCAATTATGTAATTTGACAAGAATCAACCTACTGCCTTTTTACAACATAAGGACGGTACCACCTAATAAAATTGAGCCTAAAATTGATAGGTCCATTGATACTAAAGTGATAGGTATTAGTCCATCTCAACTTTTGGTAGAGCAAAAATCAGCAAGTGCAACATAATGAATACAAGGCTTGGAAAATGGTTGAGTAAGCTACAACCTCATCTCCTAGAAAAGATTAAAACATCTTGGCCAGATCCTCCTTGAAATTCAATCCATAGGAGATACCTCATTTAAGGTTGTTGGTTCTTCAATAATGAATGTTTCCATGGACAATCACCTTGTGCCTTGCAAGTTTTTTGTAACTTCTGTAGGTACATTAACGGTGGAAATAGTTCTTTATAGAATTTGTATCCAAGACACTTATGGGGTGTTGTTTGGTGAGTAATCAACCAATCGATCATTACAAAATGAACCAACATTCAAGCATCAGGCATCAACATCTACTTCCACCTCCCGGCCTCTTCAAGAACCGCAATAACAAAGAAGACAAAGAAGGAGAGCACCTAACCAAATATGGGTCCAAAAGGAATACAATCTCAAGGATACTTTGAGGGTGAATCATACATTTGGATTCCAAGAAACCTTGACATCACAAGCCACCTCCTCTTGTAAATAGCAAACCTTGATATTGAAAAGCAAGATGACACCATCCAACATGGAAGTTACATTATTGTTGGGCTCCCACAAGGTCAATCGAGGTCCAAGGATCTTACCTTGGAAACACTTGTGTTTGGGTGCACAAGGTGCTAATATGTATAGCAAGTAGAATTGCATCATCTTCACGCAACAATGACAATGTGATAAAAAAGGAGCAATTGAAATAATGGAGGACGAAACCTCTAAAATCATCATCATCAAGAAATGAGAGGGAATCATCAAATTTAGGCCTCCCCAATATGAAAAATCAAGGCAACGATTGGAGATAAAAAGAACCTACCTTGAAAAAGGTAGATACACAAGAACCTGCTCACAAGGACAAGGGAAAGGCATCAATTAAGGATAATCACACACAAACAACATCATCTACCTCCTTGCAAGTAGTAACACAAGAACTTGCCCTGAAAAGAAATAAAGTAACACAAGAACCTACCCGACCACAAGTCTATCAAAATGGCCTTGAATTCATGGCATCATCTTCAAGGCAAATAGTAGATACACAAGAACCTGTCTCCAGAAAAGAGACTAACAAAAGATCCTACCAACAAAAGAATAGAGCCTACTTTGGGAGATACACAAGAACCTACAAGAGTGAACAATTTGGCATCAAGCACCATTGTAGCTACACAAGAACCTATCATGCCAATTACACCCAACATAATGGAAGTCACACACAAACCTTCCAATGTGCAGGACGATTTATCTTTATTGCCAATTTTCTTAGACAAAAGTTGAGCTCAACAAAAACAAAAGATCTCTAAGACATTGTGATCCTACTCACATTTGATACAAAGAAAATATATCACCTTATTACAGTGAGCATAATGGAAGGGGTACATGCAGGAGGATGTAATGGATGGAGTACAACACCAACATCAATAATTGTGCCTACAACACCGACAACAAGAAACACACCAGTAGTAGCTCCATAAGGACCTAGTCCTAACAACAGAGTAGATCCACAAGAAAGGTCCCCAACAAAGGTCCCCATCGATGTCTCGATGACCCCCCTTCCCAGCGATCACCTACCTATAATCAAAGCCTAAATAACTTAGATAATTAAATAATACTCCTCATGGGTTGTCAACATAGTCTGTGACCCTAATTAGTTCCTCTGGTTCTAGAGCCCATCAAGGTCATATCACATCTTGGTGACCCAAGGCATCCCACAACAAACGGAAAAACAAGTGGTTCTACACCATCTCCAAAGCATGCATTTGATTGCGAGGCTAACTTTGATGACACAAGCATGGGTCCAATTGAGTTTCTTGTGGACCTGAAGGCTTTTTCCACATTCATTTACTAACACTCCATTCCCTTAATTTTTATTTTATTCCACATTTCCCTTATTCTTTTACTTTTTGCTGATGAACACTAGTACCCATTTAACCCCTTTGCGCTCTCGTTGTAATATCACTTGTAACTTAATAGCCTTTCTTAGAACCATGATGCTATAAACCTCTTCAACCATAGTCCTCATTTTAGGAGTTTCTATGTTGTATTCTTAGACTCCTTTTTTAATTTGATGAATCAGAAAAATAAAGCTCTAGATCATGCTGCAACCTTATTGGGCTGAAAGAAACTTCAAGACAAATGCCTAAATGAAGTGTAATCCATAAAATAGGTTTAGAGAAAAGCCATATGTAGAGAAGGAAGACAAAATGTCATGCAAAACTTTGGACTTACAAATATGGCATGTTGAGACATAATATAATGAGAATCCAATCTAAGCCCCACTCAAATCATATATGGGACTTCAAGAAGAGCATGATAATACACTCGTACTTACTCCGCTATTAACACTAACACTACTAGGATCTTCCACCAAACCCTAAACACCTTCCTTCTGATAACTTTCACCTTAAATTTTTTCTTTTTTTCTTCTTAGTTTGAAAGGTCACATGTACTTCACTCGAATGAATCCATCCAATGTCTAGTCATGTCATGCAGTGCCAATTCAAGTTGAATCACTTATCAATACTTCCCACATCAATTCCACCACCAAGGATCCATTATAGGCCTATGAAGAAAGCTACACACAAAAGGTTCAGACTCGTGAACATAAGGAAAAATTTGTCACGTGATCTTCATTGTCAACCCTCCAACAACCATGATCCAAATATGGATCCAATTCAGGAAGAGGGGCATGTTAATTCAATCAGTTAACAAAGACCATTTTGCTGAATTAAGCGCAATACAAGGAGTTTATTCTAGAGGATTATGCCTTGGTTGATTTTGTAGAGAGAGACAAAGAGAGAGAGAGAGAATAGGCCAATCCTATTCTAAAGAGAGAGAGAGAGAGAGAGAGAGAGAGAGAGAGAGAGAGAGAGAGCAAGATTGGCCTGCCCTTCAAAAGGTGACATGTATAAAAGGGAGAATGGTTGATTTTGGTCCTCATTGCTATATGCACAAGTTTGGAATGCAAGCTCCCTCTTCTTTGCATGAGTCTTTTTGGGTGTTCTCTTGTTTCCCTTGTAGTTCCTTTGTTATTGCCACTCCATCCCCCTTCATTTCCCTCTTCTCTTCCCCTCTCCTTCTCTTCTTCCATCTCCCCTTGCCCTTTCCCCTCTCATGGAATCACATTGCAATGATTCGAGAGTCACATGAGTGGCACATGTAGAGGGCTAGTGCTTGCATAGAACAAACAAGGAGTAGAATGGATTAGGAGGCTCCATCGGCATTCCTTCACAATTCCCATGACATGTGAGTCACTACTTGACTACACCACACTTTTGGCACTCTATCAAAAACTTAATAAGGAATGGGATAATTTGGCTAGCATAAGAGAATAAAAGAAGAAGAAGAGGGGTAATAGGACTCCAATGGCTCAAAAAGTGGACATAAATGTAAGGGATGATATACCAATGGTCGATGTTATCATTGATGGGCAAACACTTTCTAATGCATACATTGATGGAGGTGCATCCATAAATGTCATAAGTGAAAAATCAATGAAAGATGTTGATTTAAAGTTGTTTTCTATCAACTCTCCCTATCGCATCAAACTTGTGAATAACACACGAGTGAAAATCCTAGGAGTGATAAGGAACTTGGTAGTGGATGTATGTGTTATTTCTATGAATTTTTAGGTTATTCCTACATAGCTAGATGTTAGGGCTTACCCATTGATCTTGGGAAGGCCATGAATTTGCCAAGTGAAGGCAATTCAAAAGTGTAAAATAGGTGATATTATTATTCAAGGAGAGAATAAGAAGATGCACTACATCATCAAGAGTCACCATAGGAAAGTGGTCACAGATGCTTCCTCAATGTCTGAGAGTCTTGAGTCAAATTCATCTGATGATGAGGAGAAAATTGGTAGCTCCGAGGAGTCTATCTCAGAAGGAGAGGTGGAAGGAGTTTCATTTGGTCTTTGTCTAGGGCTTGACCTAGGGGATATTGAAGAAGATGCATCCTAGGAAGAAGGACCTTCTTCAAACAAGCTAAGAGAGAGGATTGGAACTCATTAGTCTTCTCCAAAAAAATGAGCTTCTTCTTTATGATTCCATAACAAGCATTAAGAGGGATTATTACTTGAAAATGTTGGATGTATTTCTTAACGTTTTTGCAAATAGCTATTGACAAGTACAAAAAGTTACCCTAGCAGATTATAGGATTTATCTCAAACCCCAAAGCAAGACAGTGGTGTAGTGGCTAAGGCATTGGGGGTGGTGGAGGCAAAGGTGCTTAAGAAGGAAGTAGATAACTTGCTTTAGGCAGGGTTTATTTTTCCAATAGAGAATTCTAAATGGATACCTCCAATGGTGGTCAATCCAAAAAGGGGTGGAAAATGGTGTGGTTACATTTGAAATGGCAACATTACATAGTTTCCATTTTGCTTTTAAAAGACTCCCTCAAAAAGTTCAAAAATCAACTCATTTTAAGAAGTTGACCCATTTTTACCTACAAAGTTGGACAACCGCATGAAAATAAAGACCATTTTATATTTCCATTTTGATATTCTAGGGCACAACGTAAAGTACACTAACAATATAGATCGATCGTATGGACATTCTATGCTTGAAAAAAAAGGGTCTAAGATTCCAATGGTTTAGCTACATCTTTCTTTCCGTCATACGTCATTGTGAAAAATAACTGCTATTGTGCTTCTAGAAGAACATTGTCTATGAATGATGTAGACATGTTTTGATAAAAACACAATTGAGAGCAGCTATGCTTTCTAAACTCTCAAAACCACCTCTTTCAACCTAGTGGGAATTCAAAATAAAACAAAAAAAGAGCATAACTCCCCTTAGAGAAATCATATTTTTGAATACTCCCATGTTTGGTTGAGTTGTACACTATACCTATGCTTTCTTTAACAGGAGTGTCAACAAAATTATATTTTTTGATATTCCCTTATTTGAAATGTTTTCTTTAATGGGAGTATCAACATATTTTCATTTATTTGCATGATGTAAATACTTTCATTTTCTCCAAACACCAATTGTATTTTGAACTGGTATTTTCTTAGTTGTATTTTCTCAATTGTGTGACTCATAGATTATTGTTTCCTCTAGGAGATATCAAATATTTTTCTTCCCAAAATGACTACTTATTTAAAAACGAATCCCTCACATATTCAAAAAACAATATGCTTTCTACCATCCACCTTCTTACAATATCACTATAACATTCTCTTGAAATGTTTCACTCCACTTACAATTTTAAGACAATGAGTAAAACTATTATCCATGGACTAAAGGGCCAACAAGACACAAAATATAATCCATATGCAATCCAAAACATATAATCCATATGCAATCCAAAACATTACAAAAACTACAAATTCCTTAAAATATATAATCGATCAAACCACAATCCATGAAAAGAGTTGTGTGAATACCAATGCACAAAATCATAGGGCCAACAAAGCATAAATTAAAACCACCTCCAGTCCCATAACATAACCAAATAACCAAACTACATTTGTCTTATAAAATAAAATGACTAATAAAAATCATGTCCATGAACATAGTCTAAATGCCAACAAGTACCCCTAAGCCAAAGGGCCATACATTAGATTTATAATAGGAACACCCTCCTATGTTGTGGTGCTTAGGGTGCCCTTAGTTGTTTCCTTTTCTTGTGTTGTAATTGTAGGATCTCCCTCTTCAATTCTCTCCTCAATTGTATCAATGATTGAATACCTTTCACAAAACATGTATTAATATTAAAAAGACAATTGTAATCTTTTGGAAGGACATATAATTACCTCATGTGCCTCTGAGGCGTGCACAATTTTTGCTTGAAAGTTAATACATTGCACTGCCTTTAAAGAAAAATGTCTGTCCACAAGATTGTGTATGACAGGCTTGCTCTCTTTTCCCAAACAGAAAATTGAAATACTCCAGGTATTCACTTACTTCTCTTAAATTCGTTTACTACTACAACCTTTTTAAAAGTATAATCATTTCCAATATCATTGACAAGTAGTTTCATGATTGAATCTGACCACCAATCCAACATCCCAATAGCTGGTAGTATTGTCTATTGTTGGAGCATTCTCCCAAGACACATACTCCAGATCGAAGGGCAAGGTTTTTATATCCATTGTAACAGCAAGAAGAGGACTAGTGGAAAGAGGGGCAACCAATCCATGAGTTGATGCCATAGTCTGCAACAAAAAGATTAATACTTCAAATTTAAAAAATATCTAGCAAACATGACAAAATGATATGCTGATTTTAGAAATCTATGCAAAATAAAGAGAAACTAAATAGACTCAAAGTTCTTAAAATTCATGAATCACTTTATTAATAAATTGACAAGTTTCCATACAAATTCAGCATTAAAGAGCACAAAAACTAGTAGTTTAGAATCAATCAACATATCAAGAAAACTTTAAAACTATTATATTTCTTCAAGCCATTGATGCTAGCATCAATTAACATATCAACAAACTTCAAAACTTCAATGTTTCTTCAACCTATTGATGCTAGCATCAACCAACATATCAACAGTTTAACTAAAAAACACACAACTTTCTTCCATTTGTTGATGCATCAATTAGCATATTAATCTATAAGCAAATTTCTTGTATGAAAGACACTTACTAAGAAAAAGCTACCCAACATGCGAGATAAGGCAACATACCTAGAAGCTTGCCGAATCTACTCCCCAAAATAAGGCAAGTCACTTTCCAACAAGCAGGCAACTACTAGACACAGCAAGATGGCATCCCCGAGGCAAAATACACTAAAAAATGTTCAAAAAAATGCCATATGGAAAAAAACTCCATATGCACAATTCAACTTGACAAAGGGTGCAACAAACAACAAAAACTTAAAAAACCTAGCATATGGAGCAAAATGTAGTAAGAAATCAACAAAAAGCATCCCGAGATTGCAAAAAGAGAGTAGAAACTTGCAAAGGTAAGCAAGAAGAACCTCCAAAATTCAAGAAATCAAGCCTTGGGTAGGTCTCCTACAAAGAAATTTTGACCTGGAAGCTGGGTCTTGGAAGAGCATTGATGCTAGCATCAATGCCTTGCTAAACCTGGTTGAAAATCTCTAAAGTTGAAGCTAATTCTAGCAACTCCTTGGCCAATTTTATTGGGGGCTTGATGCTCCTATTAAAAATATGAAATTTTATTCACATGTTGAGCGAGGGGTTGATGCTAGCATTAACCCCCGCTCAAACCTATCAAAAATATAAATATTTCTTCACATGTTGAGCTGGCAGTTGATGCTATCCGTTCAAACCCATCAAAAAATATGAATTTTTCTTCACATGTTGAGTGGGTGGTTGATGCTAGCATCAACCTCTTGATAAACATAACTAGAAATTTTAAAATTTTGAGCCATGCTTCAATATCTGGAATGCCTACCATGCATCCACAAAGAGAAAAGGGTTATACCTTGGGACAAGAAGGACCAAATAGAGAAGCGAGGAACTTGCAGAGATGTGGAGTGGATCAATTGAAGATCTAAAACAAGGAAATATGGTTGCAATGTTGGCATCAGGTGATCCAAATGATTTGCCATTGTGGATTGCAAAAGTGACAAAATTAAACAAAGAGAATGATAAAACAATCATCATTGATGTGCACTAGTGCTTCTCGAAATCCATCAATTCTTTTAGTGGTCGCTACAATCCAAAGATGATGGCAACAACTAAAAAAGGAGGTAAAGGCATCAAAGAACATGCCACATGGTGATACATTGGTATTGGAGGATGTCGACATTTAGGTTTATGCATTTGAGCTAACCAAATCTATCCATTTATTTAAGAAGACAAAATATACTATTTTTCAGAAGCTACCCAAATCTTTACAAGGTGCTTGTGCAAAGGACAAAAGTGGAGGAGCTAGAGGATATCATTTGGAGAAGTTGATTCTGATGGTGTGGATGGGCATAGCAAGGAAGAGGAGGGATCTAGCACTTCCACATGAGAAAGCACTCGAAGTGAGGATGCAGAGGGTGTTGGCTCCTCAGATGAAGAGGTCAATTTGCTTTAGCAAACCTTCTAGCTTGTATTCATATGAATTCATGAAGTGTAGTGAAATTTTGTTGAATTGGTTGTTTCAAACTTCAAATTTTGAGTGTTTTCTTCATCATTCTAGAAACACTAAATGTGTACTTTTTCATGGAATTTTTAAACTCTTGTTTGCAAAAAAATTGAGTCTTTCTCAAATTCAAGTGTTTTTGGCAGTCATGATATGCAAAATTTTGCACTTGTTGCCTTTTAGTTTCCATTTTGATGTAATGTGGCCGTTTCAAATGTAACATTGTTTTAGGTCAAGGTATTCTTGGATAAGCATTTTATAATACTGCTTGAGACATTCCCATCAATGTATCCAACTACCTCTACACCAGCAATGGTTTTGCTACTTGTGGAGTAATCTCAGTCACCTATAAGGTTTGAAACCTCTATATTTCAACTAGGTTGTCAATGCCAAAGATGAGAGCTAGGTATTCTTTTATTAGATCCTTGTTCTTTAGGTTGTTATCAAAGCACTTCTTGCAACATAGATTCTTGATAGTCATGCGCTACACAGATTGGAGCCATGATCCATCTAGATTTTCAAGGTCTACTAACCTCTCAACCAAGGCATTTTTTTCTAGTCTTCTCTACTCACAATACAGAGACTTGGTGGGAAATACTCCATGAGCATACATCTTCAAGCCCTAAACTAGTCCAAGTGGTGCACTATTGATTACCACTTTGTATGTTGTGTAGTAGGCCCATAATGCAACAATGAGCTTGTCCCAACTAGTGGTTTATGGGAATCTATGCATTCAAGAACCAAGCCCAAGTGGAACAATGGCAGGCCTAGAAGACCATCATCTACCTCGATTGTTGGCTCTCAATTTGGCACATGTGACAGATCGTGAGAGTTGGTCAACCAAACATGTTTTGAAATTTAGCAAACAGCTTGGTAATCAACACTAAACACAAATTTGTTAGCTAGTAGGAAATATTGGAACTTTCAAACCATTGCTATGTCTTCTCTTTTAGTTGTATAGTTTATCTCAACCTCATTCAACTGGCGACTTGCAACTGTGAGCAAATAATCCAACTTGTGTTCTCTTGGCTACACCCAATTGCATAGTTTGAATCATCAATATGAACATGGAAAATGGAATTCTAGTACGAAAGATTCTTTCAACTTATTATCACCTGGCTCTCTTCAGTCCACTTAAACTAACCAATAGTGATAGAGTGGATGAGCCAATTCAATCTAATTCATGATAAAACTTCTATAATAGCTTGCATAAACCATAAATTATTAGAACTCCTAGGTAGGGGAAGCTCAAGGATTAGATTTTACCTTGTTTTTAGATATTGATATACCATTCTTGGGCATAGTATGTACAAGGATTACCCTATGTTTGATCTAGATATGGCACTCTAGAGCGTTGAAAAATTTATGATCAAGTCTACACTATTCAAACACCTTTTTGAGACACTCAAGGTACATCTTTCAACTAGAATTCACACACAAATCATCTAAAAAGACTTCTTATCCCTTCTTGAAGACTATTTTGTCTTGGACTGTGTAAGATTTGTAATGAGATTGTACCTAACCTAAACCTTTTTTTCTTCCTCCTTGTCACTCTATGGAGCTTTGTCCTTAATAGGTGACTCATTTGTGGGGTCTAAACCCCCCCCCCCCAATTGAACCCCTCCCACCAACATTCATGTGAGAATGTTGTGCCCTATGGAGATAGAAAAACTAGCATGCCACCTCAAAATCATTGTCTCAATCCTCTTCACAACCATGAGGTCAAGGAACTCTATCCAAGCATTCTTGAGGTAGTCCAACACTACAAAGTGGCACTGTTCCTTGCATCTTGGCCCTAGGAGGGCACCCAACATGTGGATTTATATGAAATAATCTCAATAGATATATCCCCCTCTTTAGTGTCAAAGAAAATGCTCCATAAGTCCATCAAAGTACCACTACTTTTTATGGTGTGATAATGTTAAATCTTAGCCACGAGGCTTGGAGATAGTGGCATACAAAGGTTGCATGCAAGATAGAAATCAATAATGAGGAGGCAAACAAACAAGCACCACATGAACTCCATCCTCAAGGCAAGCATCCACAAGATATTCCTAGTAGTGATGGATCACATTAGAGGAAAGTAGTTGCTTCTAAAAATGAGGAGAAATCATAGAATGAGGAAGCTAAGTATAACTAAAGGCATAAGCTCAACTCAAACTATAATCTATGGAATGTGTCTTTGTACATGAACGAGCTCCAAAGATGAAGATGAGGAGAAAGTCAACATGAAGGATTTCCAAGAGATTACAAATACCTAATTTCCATGGAGAATCTTGTTTCTCATCCCTCTTTGTCTACCAAATTGCATACTAGTTCAAAATAGATGTGTAGTTCAGTAAAGGTGTTCAATGCAAAATGAAGAGCTCATCGATTTTAGGAGTAGGTTATGGCTTGTTTGTACATACAGCTATAGAAGCAAACAAAGAACTTTTTGATGTATAATGGCCCAAAGGATACTTGGATATCTTTGCTCTCAATTTTCAAGGTTTAGGAGCTATCACTTCCTTGAAGATCCAAAAGCTATGCCAAAACAGGATAGGCAATACATGTGTTGTATGGAAATGTAGCTACGTACATCAATAGCTCTATCAATTGTAAGGATAGGATGGATGTTATATATGTATATGACCCTAATGTACAACCGTGGATTGAAGACACTGATTATATTCTTGTACAATCCCTTTGGGATATCCATGAAGAAAAGGAGTTGTTTTGTGAGTATGAGTATTAAGATGTAACACCATGTTGTTTGCATACTACCACTTGGAATCTATAATTTCAGATTGGTGATTTGAATATCAAAGGTGTTTCTTAAAATTGCCTTTCTCTTGAGAAAATTCACAATGTTTGGATGTACATTGCATGGATTTTCAAATGAAAGAAAATTATATAAACATATTTTGATCCACAATGCATGAAAGTTGCTAATTCACATGCAATCTTCTCAATATTCTAATACAATGATATAATATTAAGCCAAATTAAACCACAAACATATATTTCTATATACCAATTTCTCAATTCATTTCATTCAAAATGCAACAAAATGCCTTCAATTTTTTGGGAATTGGGAAATTGGAATTTTTTCAAAATTACTAATAAGGTGTCCAATAGATTGCTGTGACTAGTGCCACTGAACTATTTCTACTCCATGTGGACTGATTTAAGCTATTGGATGTAGCTAAAAATTAGTAGGATATGTGCAGGACAAGGATGAAGCAGCATGAGACAGAAATGGAGTAGGCCAAGGTGTAAAAACGAGTTGCAATCATTAGCTGGGTGTTGGACAAAAGCTGAAGGTGAGCATGGGGGAAGACAAGTAGGAGCAAGAGAACAAGCAATGATACCATGGTGGGGTGCAAGGATCGATGGAATGGAGATGAAATGCAAGGGAGCAAACAACAAGCTAATGGAACTAAACTGTACTTGCAAATGGATAGTGTGAAAGTACAAGAGATGGCCAATATAAGGCCCAAGGTCAAGTTAGGACTAAAATGCCCTAAGTGTACTAGGTTTCCCAATGGACTAGTGTCCTAGGGCTAAGTGTACTAACTAGCCTACAAGCCATACCAAGGCTATGTGTCAACATTGAAGATGCTTATAGATTTCTTTAATTTTATTGAATTTGGTCCTTGGAACGGCATGGGACTAAAACAGAGCGAGCCAAGGTGCAAAAATGAGTTGCAATTTAGCTGGCTGCTAGACAAGGAGCTAGGTGCAATCATCAACATGGTGAAATCATTAGCCGATTGCTGGATAGGGAGCTGGGCTGAAGATGAGCACAAGGAAGGGCAAGTATGAGCAAGGGAAACTACTCTAATACCACCATTGGGTGCGGAGAGCAATGGAATAGCTGAGGAAACTCAAGTGTACTTGCAAATGGATATTGTGAATTACAAGAGATGGCCAATATAAGGCCCAAAGTCAACTTAAGACTATAATGTCCTAAGTGAAATAGGTGTCTCAATAAGACTAGTATCCTTTGACTAAGTGTCCTATCTAGCCTACAAGGCCATACCAACACTAAGTGTCAACATTGAAGATGTTTAAAGATTGATTTAATTTTATTGAATTTGGTCCTTAAAATAGGCTTGATTTTAGCTTTGAAAGTTATATTGGAATTGGCCAATGAGGCTTTCAAAAACAAATTCAAAACACTTCGTAAATAGGCTTCAATTTAGTTGAATTTGGCCTCAAAAAAGGTTTTAAAATGATGCTCAAATATATGGATTTTGGAGGTGTAAAAGGCTTTAATAAAGGTTTTGAAAAGACCTCTAAGCCATGCCTTAATGTGCCGCTGGTTGAGCTTTTAGAGAGGCTAAGGGACCTTGAACAAGGTTCGAGGTAGAGGCTTTTGAAATGTTCAAAAAAAGCCTTTAAAAGGCTTAAAATTCAAGTAAAAGACGGTAAAACAAGGTAAAACCTTGTGGTCTATGCCCACTCCCATAGCTAAGAGAGCCTAATTATGGTCTGATGGTGGCGAAGAGCTTAATTATGTGTTGTGTGACAAAGAAGAAAATGGAAGAAGAGATGCATGCTCCCAAAGGGAAAATCCTTGCTTCATTGGCTCGATTCCACCATTGCCAAGAGCTTACGCTTGCTTGGCGTTCCTCTCTTCTACAAAGAGGAATGATGCCTAAGAGCACAATTGTCGAAGGAAATTTCAACACATTTTGGGAACTTTATGAAGGTTTGGGGGAGGTGGAATATCCAAGATGTAGAAACCTTGAGCCCTCGGATGATGCACGATGCTACGTTCTTGAATTTTAATGATTGACACAAGCTATCACAATTATACCTACCAAGTTTTCTTCTCCTTATATCGTTTTACTCCACTGCCGCTTCTTCACTTCATGCCAATCAATTTTTCTTCTTTCTTAGATCCGTTTACTCCCCCTCCTCTTCACCTTCATGCCAATCTATTGCCTATCATACTATTTCCCACATATTTTGCCTCTATTTTCCATGGTGCATTTTGCACAACATAACGAGAATACCTATTTCACCTCTTTTTTCTCTCCATGAGATAAGATCCTAAGAATAATGCGCGAGAAATTGCTCAACAAACCGATTTCTGATATGTCTACTCAAGATTTGGATAGTACGACAAATTGATAGAAAAGCTTCCTAGGAAAGTTATACACGGGACAAAGTCTACATGGGAGCCATTTTTTGGAACATTCAACTCTTTCCCCCATGTCAAAGGCCTAAGCCTTGTAGAGAAGGCAAGCACTAAAAATTAGTCATCTACTCTGGGTAGAAAGACAAATTGATAAAAAAGCTTCCTAGGAAAGTTGTATAGGGGAAAGGGTCAACCTGGGAGCCATTTTTTGAAAGAGTTGACATGAGTCCTTTCACCCCATGTCAAGAGCCTAAGGTTGATGGTGACCTCTTTGATTTTTTCTCAAGTCACAAACACATTTTTACTTGCTATCTAAGGTTGGAAGGCTACCATTTAGAAACACTAATGCCACACTCTGCTATTAATGTGACATTTCTTTGCACCGCTCTCATTTTCCATTATATTGTATTAATGTGATTTCTTTGCACCGCTCTCATTTTCCATTGGATTGTTAAGGAGAAAAGGTCCAATATAGCCAACCGTATGTCCTCTCCTTTTTCGCTCCATCCCCTCCTAAGACCCTAGTGTTACCTTTGTTATCATTCTTTCTAAAAGAAAAGAGGAGAGAATTAGAGAGAACATAGTGCTCAAAAGCATACTTACCCACAAGAACACAAAATTGTACATGTCCAATGAGTCATAGAAAATTGATTCTGTATAGTCGCTGATTAACCCTTTCTCCTCCTCTTCTTCTTGTTAGGATCCTGCACTGGTGAACTATCACTTGCCCTTCCACCTTGCTCGTCTTCCTTACTGCTTGGAAACTTCCTCTCCATGGCTACACACCAAAGTGCCCTTTCCAAATCCGAAGGGGTGTATTGCTTGCCGTCCAATCCAATCAATTCCTGCAGTGAAGACATAATGGGAAATTGTGAATTAGTTGCTTGAGCCGAGGTGTATAGCATGTTCATTGTCCAAATTCTCAAAGAGAGACTGTAATTCCACCTTCGCCTTGCTCTGAAGCTTCTCAGCAAACAGCAAATACTGCTTCAAGGTGTACTCTTTGACACCACCCAGTACTGCAAGCATAGCCTGCAGGACGTATTAAATCACAACCCTACGAAATCAGGAGGTCTGACAAGGCCAGGCGGATAGAAAGCTGATCAAACAAGCAGCCCGCAAAGGAGTAGCTTCACCTCGTCAGACATGAAGGGCGCTATGTCAGGGGCAACGGCGGCAAGAACTGCAGACGCGGTTGCTGGCCCAATGCCTTTCAACGCCGAAAGGCAACTGATCGCCTCTTTAAGGTCAGGTAATGCAGAGAAGGACTTTCTAGATGTAGCCTTCACTTCCTCCTCGTCTAATGAGGAGACGTAACTCAGGAGTTTCGGTCTGCAAAATGAGGAAGGACGAGGTAGAAAACTTTCCGTGCCCAAATCCGCAGACGAAGAGAGTGAGCTGAATATATGGGCCAACGACCTACCTCCACTTGCCTCTTGTCAACTTCCATTCCATAATCTTCGTAAGCTCGTCCCTGGTAATGAAAGGGGAAGGCTGACGCTCCCTGATGAGGTCGGGCAAGGTCTGCGTGTAGAAAAGGTCGAGGGGGGGGAGCTTGGGCTTGCTGAAGGCTTGAATGCGGGAGCCATAGCTTTCGAGCTGTTGGAGCCAAGATGAGCCATCTGAGCAGGAGAAATCCAGACCCATGGCCAGAATGAGAATTCTCACTTTTGTCAACTCAGTTTAGATGAATTTGGCAACGCTCATTAGGGTGTTTAGGGTGTGTCCATACTTATGGGAAGAAATAGGATGGGAATGGGAAAAGGTGGTCCCAAGTGGTCCCATGCATATTTCTATCCTATTCCCATCCCACCATGTGCTAACAAAAAAAGAACTAGGGATGGGTTTAGGAGGAAGAGGACACATGGCATCATTTCATGTGTTTAAGAGGTGGGGACCTTGTGGGGACAAGGACACATGTCATCCTTCCATGTTTTTGAATCCCTAAAAAGGGGGAACCCATTTTGGCTGCCAGGGTCTAGAGGCCATGGTCCAGGATGGGAGAAAAAGTGGCCACTCCCATTCTAAATCCATCCTAGACCACTTGTGTAGGATGGGAGTAATGATGACAAAAAGATTCCCATCCCAAACCCATGCTAGCCCCATCCATGTGCTAAGGCCCTTAGCCCACACTCGGCATGCCCAAAGATTAGGCATGGACGTACATAGTACCCTTAGAGCGGGTTCCCACGAACTGCCAGGACACGCGACCCGTGGCAGTTGAATGCCACGCTGTTGCAGTGTGGCGTGAGTTCCCACGTGTCTGTAAAACACCAGCGACGGCCGTCTGTCAGAAGAGGGCTGTGCGTCAAAAGAGGTACACCTGCGAATGTGTACTAGTCCAGCCGGTACCAGTCGAGTCATTTCGTCCTTTGCCTCATACACATGTAAATTGAAATTATTTTAATAGTAGCCTAACATATACTACATACACACGTTTAGGTAAATTTATTTAATATTAGCCTAACATATACGCTCAACACATATAACCTAACATGTATATTACACTTCAATATAAGTTAACACAATATTACAATTCGATATAACATGTATAGTCTACTACATATCAATACATTACCACTATTAACACATTACCAAATATTAACACCTACTAATCATTACCAAATATTAACACCTACTAAACATTACCAAATATTAACACCTAGAGTCAATATTAACACATTATCATATATTGGAACCCATGGAAAGAGAAGGGGTACGAGTATGCCATGGTAGCGGACCTACAAGACATTATAGTCAAGTATTTTAGGTCTCCATTCTTCGTATTCATCATTGCTCTATATATCATTCCTTCGTAAACATCATTGATACAAATTAAAATTCAATCGCTAGACATCCGGGCTGTATATACATCACTGATATATAATCTTACATTTTTTAAGAGAATCATATAAAATCTTTAAATGCATCATTGCCAATAGACTCTCTCTCTCACACACACACACGCATTCACATCAGACTCAACAGGAAGGTCTGGATTAGCCGGAACAGACATATAGTGTACTTTGATTTCTATGCTTAAGAATTGGGTTTCATTTTTTTATTGGCAACTGTCATATTCGAATTTCATACGCAGGGTTGCTCAAAAAAGGAGGAACGACAACTGATTGACAAGATTGCAGAGATGTTGGCAGCTTCAACCACGAGGACTTCAGAGCTAGTGAGTGATGATTTGTCATTCTCGGAACTCTGGTCACTCTACTTGCATGTAACTCTATGATCTAATTTCTATTGCCAATTTGAAACTGCAATTGATCTACATGAACACAATTCCAGAGCGATGAAATCTGCAAATCACACGAAACTGCAAATGCATACAACAACGAAAATTCTCCCAGAACACAATAGCGACAAACAGGAATGCACTTCACACGACCCCAGATTAACACAAATGACATGTGTAAGTCTGTTCAATCCCCTGTGCGGAAAGCAAGAGCTTCCTACCCGTTCAACGAGCCATTGCGAAGTACTATTAAATCTACTCCTCAAAACATAGGCTACATATACAGCCGATCCCATAGATGGTGAACCCATATGAAATGATTATCAGGCAACGCTCTACGAAACTAGAAGCAATGGCAAAGCACAGAGCGGAACAGCTCCTTGGTCGACCTCCAGTGGACGTGTAGGTGGGAGGGATGTTCGGCCCTCACAGCAGATCGCACTCGTCGAAGCACATTAGACCGGGTCTAGAGAAAGCGGACAAACGTTGATGCAAGCACAGCAAAGGCTGTTGGACTAGGGGAGGAATCTACGCCGTTCCGTTCACTCTTCCTTTCCTCTACTCACTCTCCCCTCTCCCTCCAGACGAGACACTTCAACACACAGAACTGGTTTCCCACCTGGGTCGTGCTCACAAGCGTTGCACGTCTTGGCATACGCTCTTCACGCACAACGCTCCACAATACCTGCACACGAAGCCACACCTAACAAAACCAACGTGAAAAGATTAGCATGCAAGACGGAGAGCTGTAGAAGAAGGATGGAGCTGTAGAAGAAAGCCGAGAAAGAGCAGAAGAAAATCACGTACCTTGGGAGCGCAAGAGGTATGCTCGTTGCAAAAATTCACGTTCCTTGCAACGTTCTATAGTACCTTCGCTGGGATTTGATGGCGCCACCTTGGTTGGTGCTGCTGCTGTGAATTCTACCGGCTACAGCAGGGGAGGGTGTATTGTGGCACGGCAATGCCCGCCTGGAGATCCCAAATTTCCATCTCTAGCGAGGCGGTGAAGTGCTAGATGCAGGCGTGGCATGGGTAGCATTGATGAGTGGGAACGAATCAGGCACTGGCATGCGGCGTGCGATGGCATTTCCGCGTGGAAATGCCACCGCGGGAATGTTCTCTTACAAGCGATGTCCGCCTTTGCCCACCCATTGTGCATTGAATGCATTTGGGCCTTAGGCTGAACGTTCATCCAAGATTTGTGGGCATGCCCACAGTGGGCTAACTCTGTAAACACCCTTAGTAGTTACCCCTCTGAAGAACCACAACGTCATGCTCCTCATAATGTAGTAGTCTTAGAGCCTTTACACACCGAGGTCTGTAATGCTAGGAGCAAATCGGGTGCTTAAATTGGGCAAGATGGGCGCACACCACTTATACAAAGCCAAGATTGCGTGGACTTCAAAAGGTGAGTGGCAGCTAACTAGTGTCCATTTCATGGGGCTGCCCAAACTTAGGCACCTACTCATCCCACCAATAAATTCAAGTACAGTTGTAGGCTTCTCTCCACAATGCATTGAAAAGTAATCTTTTGAAAGATTCTTGATTAGGCAATGTATAAACCCCCTGGCCATTGCAGAGTACCAACTCATGCACAAACCATGCACATGCATTGGGCGGTATTGGGCAGTTTGTAAAGGCCCTTAGGTCATGTTGAGACAAAGAGCCAAACATCCTTTGTAATTGCTTGTGGTCCCCTACGTGGACCAATCAAAGAGAAAAGCTTTACAATGCATGGCCATGTTTCCATAAAATACCAGGGCAACACTAGGAGGAGCATATCTGTTATCCTTTTGAACGCAAGAAAAAATCTATTTGATTCTTGAGACTCTAACCCACGCTTTTCGCCAAATACATTCTTGATCAAAGAAATGCCATATAACCTGGCCACCGGTAGACATCTTTCACGTCAAGTGTGCTAGGAGGACCGTCTAAACCCAACCTTAAGCAAAGAGAGTTGACATCTCCTTCTATTGCCAGCTCTTCTAGGAAGAGGAGGAGACTCCTCACCTGTGGGTAGCCAAGGAGGAGGTGTCGACCCAGATCCCCCCGATGGTCTCTTCATAGATGGTGAGATAATTGAAGACACTCTTCACTAATACAAAGCTCCTTTGAGGCCATTGTTCATAAATTATAACCTATATAATCCCTACCCATTAAGGTGGTTTGCTTTTGTTAGCATCAAAATCAAGTGACTCAAACCTGGGGGATGATGGTCCTTGGAATCATTGAAGTGGTAGAGAATCAAGTGGTTGTTCATCACAACAAAGAGTTGGGCCATTGACCCTTGACCCTTTAGAGAAGAGTTCACTCAATGTCATTTGTGGCTGAGGGAGAGTCATCCGCTCCGATAAGTAGATTGGACTCTCAACAAGTGGTTCTAGCAATACAAGATTGGGCATCATACAAGTTTGCAAAGGAGTTCTTCTTTAGGACATAGAGAAGCCCTAAAAGCCTTCAAGCATGCAACACCATACATGGACGACACTCTCTTGATCAATGTCTAGGATCCAAGACGTTTTTTGGACCCCACTGCTCCACAGCATTTAAGGAACCCGTATCAGATCTACCCTTGGAATTCTTGGAAATTAAAGAGAGCACTAAGTCCCACTGGCTAGATGACCAAGGTTGTACAATCAGGACAAGAGCTAATTTCCTGAACTTGTTAATTACCATTATACACTGTGGTAAGAGAATGGCCGTAACAAGGAAATGTGATAACTTTGAGAAATTGAATTATGAAGTTTGCCAATACATTTGTACGGATAGTAATAGACCAATCCTTTGCAAAAAAGGTAAGTATGTCTCACATTATGCCCATGCTCTACTCAAAAAGACGAAGCTACAAGGCCTTCCTTCAGATAAGGAAATAAATGGGGAAATTGGAACAAGAATTTTCAGGATGAAAACTGGAATTGAAGAAGATCAAACAATGGCTAGGTACCACTATCCAATCCTACATATGCATATATACACATATATATAAATATAACAAACAAGTTTAATTATTTTCACAATCCTTGGTAAGTATTCTACTTGCTCTCTCTCCACCATACAACTAATTAAAGAATACTAATAATAGTCATGTCGGGCGAATATATCTAGAATTACTCATGCCACGTTTGTTGCATAATAGTGTAACAAAGCTCAATACATGCATTTGAAGGCCCAACAAGAGCCAACAAATCATTGCAGGCCGGTACAGCTTGGGCAATGCACAAGGCCATTAGCCCTTCGAGCTATGCAAAGTAATACCTACGTTAAAAGATTACATGCCGCAACTTCCCTCAAATGTCCATTCCCATTTCAAGCTCGTTGTGGTATATAGAAAGCTGTTGGACTCCAATAGGGCCCAACACCAGTATAAGCATATACCCCCTGATGGAGTTACTGAAATGCAGCTTCCACTTATTCTCATATACCCTTTTTAAAATCCCTTTTTTCATTTACTTGAAGCTTGCTGGAAATTATATTCTTAACAGGCTTTCTAGCCATTGTTTTTTACTATTTTACAAAAATAATCGAATAAGTTACAAGCGCCAAACTAAAACATCTACAAGCCAAACATAATAACCTCATGCATCACATGTACTTTTAGGTCACATTGAATATTGCATCCAAGATACCTAAGGTGTGTATGCAGCTCCTAATAAACATACCTACAATACCTTTTACTAATACTTTTCTCAACACGACTCACTTGATACCTCTTTATGTAATCGGCTCAATGCTTAAGGGCTGATGCATGCTTTTGTATTATGGGAGCTACTCTGATATTTTCTAAGTTCCATAATCAGGAGCACATAAATCAAACAAATTTGGGTGACAGTTAGGCCAAAGTGAAATTTTAATTTTCCAAATAGCAAGCATAACAAGCATATTTGATCGTTGTTTTGAAATCGGATCTTATTGTGGTTAGGCCTTGCACAAACCTTCTTACTTCTTAGAACCATTAAATATTGCCTTGCACCTAAGGGGCAGCTGCACTTTGCTAGATCATTTTAAACCAATCACTTACGGAAGTAAGCTTGCCATGGTGGTAAAAGTGCAAAATTTTGCATTTTTTAAGGCATTTAATGGAATCTTACACATCTACCAGTGAAAGGCAAACAACATATTCAATTGAGAGAACAGAACCAAAAATCTCTGAATTATTATACATGGTTCTAAGACCAGATTTATCAACTTCAAAAAGCATATTAAATTACTGTGTCTATAGGCCACCTTTGAGGACCTCACACTTCTAACCGTTCAATCTTAACCAGGACCCACAGGACCTCAATCTTAACCTATTCCCATGAGGCACCTGTTTATGTCATCCACGCTGCCTCCATACTGCCATAGCGGTACCTGGAATTCTGAAAGTCCATTCTTGCCAACTGAATGGCAGATTATCACATATAATGTGCTTTGAAGCAGTAACTGATCGTAGGGACTTCATGATCCAGCAGCTTTGAATAATGTGAGCCTTAAATCCGCAACTGAGGAGACAAAAGCACTTGCCACGAAGTATAACTTTGTTTATAACCCTTCCGCATCAGAGCTTCCCATGCAGACCAACCCCCTTCACACACCACCACTCATCTGGCATGCGTGCCACTGTCATTAATATGATATTTCAAATAAAGCATACTGTAGGGCAGCACAAAAGTTTCTTTGTAGATCAACCCATTGCACGAACAGCATACCAGGCACAAATGAAACCAAAGAAGCCAGTGATTAGCCCCTTATATTCTTCATGTTCACAGATTCCTGCCAGAACTTGCTGGCATTGATCGGAAGCTTGAGATTTAAAGGACCTGCAAAGACCAAAGCATATATCAAAAACATTGCCATTTTACAATGAAACTTTCAATGATGCCAAAACTGTCCTCAATCCTTTGTAATCCAAGTCAAGGATCCCAATGCTCACCTTGAAAGAATTCCCAACGACATTTTATTATTGAGTTAGACTCAGTGAGTCCATCAATAATTTCAACTTCAGGGCCACCGTCAATGCATCCAAGCCACAAGTTTAACACCCAATCTCATCATTACCTGCCAATATTAGCGTCAGGTGAGTGTGCTTCCCTTGAACATCTCATCCTGGTCTTTCGAGCTTTTGCACATGGCTGAATTGTCTTCAGGATTAAAATGGGCGACAAATAAATGAAGGGAACATCAGGACAGGCAAAGAAGAAAGGACATGGTCAGTAATGTGTCATACCCCAAGAGGTAAACTTGCATAACTGAATATTGTGCTTACGACACAAAGGAGCCCCTCCCATAATTCTGTCCATACCACGGTGATTGTGGCAGCTGTGACTGCATTGCCTGTGACTCTTGGGGCTGCTGTTGTTGATGTGCTGAATTTCCCTGATGCTGATGTTGTTGCTCTCGTTGGGCTGCAATCTGTGCACTATGAATTTGCTGAAACTGCTCGGATTTCTGTCGGTGGTGCTCTTGAAGTGTCTGCCGATCTCCCTGCTCTCTAAGGAGCTGCTGATGCTTCAGAAATTCTTGCTGCAACTGGGCAATCATGCTTGGCTGCTGCTGCTGCAATGTAGATAGGGGTGGAGAGGTTGAAAAACGATCAGAAAGCTTCATACCTGGAAAAGGAGATGAGGTGACATCAGCCCGGGGATTAGCCCAAAGTCCATAATCTGAGCTAACCACTGATGAGCCCTGTCCTATATTTGCAAGCTGGCTGGCTTCTCTTCTGAGTGGTGTATATCCATCCAGCCACCCATAATCATCAACCTGCTGTTCGTCTCCTTCACTTGCCCTCTTGGTGACTGCAAGAGAACGAGAACCATCCAAACTAAGTTTAGGCTGAACTAATGTGCTAACTGGCTGGCCATCTGCTGAAGGCTGAGATGTCTCCAATGATGGTACAACAGGCAAAGTGACAGGTGGCCTCCCAGGTAAAGGACCGAATCCAGGAGGTGGCCGCATGCCTGAAGGACGACCAACAACCCTAGGAACCACCCTTTCAGTGTCACTAACAGACCCTATCACAGGCTTTAGAATAGTGCTACCTGTTGATAAGCTCATCTCTTGTGCTGACTGACCATGTGAAAGTATGTCATCCTTTCGAACAACGTTTGGTGCCTGAGAGCTAGGCTTTGCATGCATAACACCATCAAGCAGTCTGTGTTTAGAATCATAAATGTTAGGGGAAGAGGAAACTTGCAGACTGCTCATCATAGAATGGGGAGTCATATTAGAGGGGTTTCGTGTAGTGTTATCCGATAATAAGTACTGTGGCAAGTTGGGGAAAGAATCACTAAAAGCTCCTAAACCCATGCTTGGGCCAACTGCTCCGACTTTAGATAAACCCCTCACAGCAGCAAGCATATTTAGCTCTGTATTCCAAGGAGTAGTGCCAACCATGGAATTTTGTGGATGCCAATTCAAGTTTGGAGGAATAGAATCCCATCGCTGTTGATTGTAAAGCATGTCCAATCCATTTGTGCTTCCCCAACTACTGAAGGGGCCCGAAACAAGGCCTGCAACAGAACCATCATTTGGGTTGCCAAAAGCAGGTGCTAGTGAGCCTGATGGTCTGAATGCAGAGCCTAGAGATCGAGAGTTATCTGCCACATTTGAAATAAAACTGTCCATAACATAATCATGGAATATCCCAGGGGCTCTGCTTACAAAAGTTGCAGATTCAAGATCTAAAGGTCGTGCATCACCACTTTGGGAAGAAAATGTTGATAAAATATTTGACGTACTAGAAACAGTGGAAGACAGAGGCCCAGGCAACAGTTTGTCAATCCCTGTCAAGGTGACAGCCTTTCCAGGCAAAGGTTTCTGAGATGCATCACTGGGAGCATCTATTGATTGAGAGCCAATCCTAGAACTAGGCTGAGAATTGGAGATGGGCACCGCATTTGAATCAGCAACTGTGTTCCCCAGTGGTTGACAAGATTCCAATGGAATAGCATTGATCTGTTTCTTCATGTTTACCAAGGGCTTAAAGACAATAACCTCATCCTCTTCCTCGCCTGAAGTTACCTTTGTTGAGTGGAGCTCTTCTGGTCCTTTTGTTTCTTTACCAGTATTCACTGCTCGGTACGACCTTTCGTCTACTTTTGCTTCTGGGGTCTCACCCAGAGAAGAGTCCTGCAGTGATAAACCTACAACATCACGCTTCCTGTCCCTTCTGCCTCTATCACCTACAACATAAAAGACATCATTTTCAACATCATAGGTCAATCCCTTCTCAGTTCCTTCTAAAGTGATTGATATGGCTTTCCCGGCCCTTATGAGCCGTTGCACGCGGGCACGCCTCTCTTTCTTACTTCCAAGACCCAAAGTTGGCTTTGTTGAGTAATCAAGAGCAACCTGGACAGGTAGCAGCGGGGTGAACCCCCGTAATTCATAATCCTCCCATAGTAAAAATCCTTCCTTGCTTGCCTCTCTAGACAACTTCAAAGACAGGCTTCCAAATGATTCTGACAGATATCCTTTTCCATCATCTCTATCCTGCTCTTCCAAAAACCTATTCAAAAGGTTCACACATTCTCTCCAAAAAAAGAGCCTGGCATTTCCCTGCTTTTCTCCAACTTCTGAGCCTGTAAGCATCTCAGGTCTGCAAGCAAGCCATTCCATGGTGACTAGCATGGCAGGTAAAAGAGGACTCATGGATGCATCATCCGCATTTGCACATTGTTGAATAAGATACCCTGCACATTCAAAGGTGGCAATGAAGGCATGCTCCAAGATGACAGATCGTTGTAGTATCTCTGCATACGTAGGTTGATGTGAATCAGGGCTCCAGTTTACATTGTGAACAGTGAAGATCAGTATAGTGACAAGCTGAAGGACAACATTAGGTCCACCTCCCCAAATTCCTCCCACATTCGAAAGACTTGATATGAACTCTGCTTCTCCATCTTTATCTTTACACCCAAGTAATTGTTGAAGTTCGTTTAAAACACAGGACTGAACTTCTGAGAACGTCTCCAAGCTGTGATCATTTGGCACAAATCAATATTCATCAATGATAAGTTTCATATTCAAATTCATGCCTGGTAAATCAGTATATACATAGCCATCTTCTAGATCAAATCATTTAAGGCATGTCACCTATATTACAGCTAAAATAGGCATGGGAAATCATCCTGATCACCATGAAAACTTGTATATGAAGACTGGTAGAAGTTTGCACTGAAGTTGGTAGTTGGGCCTTTACACTGAGACCCCAATAGCCAAACATCTGACACGCGATTCGCACAAAAATATATCTGCACTGTTATTTAAGTGCAAACAAGTGTCAACATCAGGGTGGAGGGTTGTGAGACACAAATGTCATGCCGGTTGGAAGCCTGGACAGTCTGCCTATCATCCCAAACCCCTTGTGAACCCACAGTGTACCTCGTGTTAGAAAATGAAATCCCACCCGAGGGTATCCCGCAGTAAAAGGCTGATGGATGAACCCAGGAATTACACGCAGTAGTGTTTCACTATAGAATCAAGCTTCATCAACATGTGTGTACTTCACAAACATTCATGTGTGTGCTTCACAAACATTCATGTATGTGCAAGCCAGTAAATAGACTGTGCATCAAGACAAACATAGAAGCAACACTTATATATTTCCATCCATCCACAAACTGGACACAATACAATATCAAAATATTCTCCTACTATATGTCTGGCACCTCTAGATCTCTGAGCCCGCGTGCTCCAATCACCTTAAGTAGACTCTCTGTTCAAAGATCCCTTCAACCTTGCTGTCTGGAAAGCCAGCTTAGGTGGGCTGCCACTCTTGAGCTAAGTCTACTGCCTATTGTACGGCTCCTTCACCTCCTGAATGTAGGCCCAAGGATGGCTACCTGCTGCTCCTTTCTGCTCTTCTGAGGGCTGCTCCAAGTGATGGTAAATGGGGGCCCAAATGCCCCCTTTTATAGGGGCTGCTTACCCCCTCCTACTGGCCGACTTTCTGCCCCCTTGTAGCCGACTCAAACAACCTCCCCACCAACTCCTTCTCGTGCAGCCCATAACGCCCCCCTTGGGGGCATCTCGCCAGCCTTCGGCTGGCCCTACCTGGCCACGTGGCATGCTGCCACTGGCTCAGGCAGGCCTGCCCATATCCAGCCTGTTCATGGGGTCCTTACCAGCCCCAAACCTGCCCATAGGCCCTCCATAGCTTGCTGCACCTGTTCCATTTCTGTTCAGCCATGTTCCAAGTCCTGGAAAGCTTCCAACCAGCCAGGTATCTCCTTTCGCTCTACTGCCCACATGGCAGCCCCATGCGTAATCCTATCAACCTATGGTCCCCCCCCCCCCGCCCCCGATGCACTCCTCATATGGGGCCTCAAATGGGGGAGGTGACCAATCCTATTCCAATACCTCCTCCATGTGCCTGCATAGGTTCTTCCCCAAAAGCCCAAATAGTCATGCACATTACAAGCAGATTAACAAAGATTGATGATGGCAAACCTCATACTGTCCCCAAATGTCATGTGCACGGATTGGTATCTGACGTGTACTGGGGTACACAAGACTAGCTTAGGTAGCCTGGGGAGGCTTAGGGCTAGGCAGGCTTGATTCTCGGGTTGAGTGGCAAGGGTATGAACCAGATTTAGGTCTTTGCTATCTTTGGAGCATTGGGCCCAAGCCTATAAAACGGGTCCAGAGGTTCAGTCTCTAGTAGAGCCGATGGGGAGCAAGTCTAGTTCCCTAGTGCTAGATCTGATCTTGGATTGAGTCGCGGACGCGCGCCTGCATCTTAGCGTAGCCGAAGACCCAGCAGCAGATCCTTCAGCCGCCTTCTCCACCGAAATTCGTCAACCAGACTGACTGCAATATCTGCAAATGACAGCAAATGCGACTGCCCAAATGGCTGTTCACATCTGAGCCAAAAGCACAAAACTGCCCACAAAGACTGATTCCAAGTGCTTGCCTGCAAAATGTAGGCATGCAAAAGTCTATCCTGCAAAAACCCGTCCAAGATAATTATGGCCAAGAAAACTCTGTCCAGCCACTAATTCAAGGGTAAAAAATCTGCTTGGATCTTCTCGTAGGTACCTGAAACAGAGAATCTTCACAGCAGAAGTTCCAATGCAAGGCAATGGGAGCAAAAGCCCGAATTTATGGCAAGCCAAGGTGTGCAAAAAAAAGGACAAGGCCTTACCAGGCACTCTGAAAACAAATGACTGCAAATTGGTCAAAAGCCCCAAATTGTGGAGGGCAAGTGAGCCAAAAAAGAGCAAATCCGAGAAAACCCCCAACTCAGATTTACCAGCCCAATGTGTACTGCAATGGGCTATCAGCACACTCAAAAGACCCGAATTCTCTGGAAATGCAAGCTACTGGTCCACAAGACTGCAGATTGGAACCAGAACTAAGGCGCAGGAACTGTCAAAACTCCGCCAGTGGAAGAGAACTGTCAGGAACCCGTACACTGTACAGACAATATGGACACTGAGCTTTACAAACAACCAAGAATGCAAATGTGTTATACAGGCATAATTCCATATGGATGTAGAAAAGAAGGCCCCTGAGCAAGTAGTGATGTACAGAGTACCCTCGACTGTCGGTTGCTGAGTAGAGTGGGGCGCAACTCCTAGCGGCACTAAACAGGACTTGTGCGCCTATTGAAGCAGCGCAAAATAATCCACTGTTCGCAATGAAAGTGATCCCAGCACTGGTAGCTGCAGCAAGATGCGATTTTCTCAGCAAATGGCACGTGCTCCGATGGTGTCACGTGACTAGGGACAGCAGCAAAAAGTCTGGTTGGTGCTGCTAAAGCTGCTCGCGATTGGTCGTGGTTGCAGACTGAAGCTTCCTACATCAAAAGTGACCCAAATGGAAGCAAAATGGCGGAACAAATTCGAACTACAGGTCACGAGAGCTAGTTGGGCTGCAAGGAGCAGCTGGTCATCAACTTAAAGTCGAAGCTGCTGGCCAAGGAGCTGACCTGAAGGTGTGCACAGGGGGAGCGGGTAGAAATCTAGATGCTCTAATGCCACTATTGGATGGGAATCAATGAGTAGGACACAAGCTGAAAAAGCAATCGATTGTACTTGTAAATGGATAATGAGAAAGTACAAGAGTGGCAAAAATATGGCCCAACCAACTGTTAAATATTTCTAAGGCAGTGGGGCCAATGTTATATAATAAGGGGCTAGGGGCACGTTTTACCTTTATTAAGGTCTTTTACCTCTAGCCTCAGTTAGAGGCTGAGTTTATGGGTGAGTTAGTCACCGGGTTTCATCTCTATGACTTGCTGCTGCAATTTCATTCCAACTTGCTTCAGCTCCATTCTCTCGCTTCCATTTCCAACATTTGGTATAAGAGCAGCTTTCCCCTCGCCCCCATACCTCTTCCCGCACCTCCCACGCCCTCTAGCTTCAATTTTGTCACGAAAGCTTCACTTTTGTCATGAAGAACTTGGTCACAACAGCTCGTTTTTGCTGGCAGGCACCCCCTATAGGCTTCTCTTGCTTGGGCGCCACTTCTGGAGAGGTTCTAGTGCTACTTTTTGGAGGCTTTTTTGCTGATTTCAACCTAGTTTGGACAAGCCACCACCTTCTAATGCAAGTTCAAGGCTGGGCTTTTTGAGCACTTTGGGAGCTTCTTCTAGCCTGGGCAACCTCATTTTAGACCTGTTTTCGACAAAAACATAATCCTCAAGCCTTGTCTTTGATTTCACTGAATATCAAGAGGTTTATTGTCCCTCATTTTAGGTCTTGCTGGACTTCTAAAGATGCATGGATATTTTGGAACATTGTATCAAGCTCGTAGTGAGGCAAGAATCTCATATTTGCAAAGAGAGCTTGATAGTGTGCACATGGATGAGGGTGACTCTATGCAGGAAAATGTCACCAAGATTCAAGATTTGCGAGAGCAACTCTTGAACATTGACGAGGTCATTCCAAACTCACAGCTTGTTACCATTACTTCGAACTCCTTGCTGGAGTCTTATCTTTCTTTTCATACATCTCTCAAACTTTCAATGCGAGGGAATCAAAATCGCCTCACTTTTCAAGAGTTGGTAGCACTCTTGTTGCAAGAGGAGCAGACGTGAAAGAATATGGCTTCACGTTCTCATAGTGAGGAGCATGTTTTTTCAGCAAAAGACAAGGGTAAAAAGAAAGCTCAGCCAAGTCAGCCTCTAGCAATGGTTCTCGACATGCACATGCAGGTGGGAAAGATAAAAAGGATGCCTCAAAGCCTTTCAAGAAAGGCAAGTGCCATTATTGTAAAAAGCCCAGTCATCACATCAATGAATGTCCCAAAGGCTTGCAAAAGAGAAGAAGAAAGAGTCCGGTATGACAGTTTCACACTCAGCTCAACATGCAGGCTCTGATGATACTTCTTCTTATTTTGTTGAGCATGATTGGGCCTTCTTTACTTATAGCTATGATGTTTCTTGGGAGTCACGCATTTTCAGTATGAATGATACGGGTAAGACATGGTACTTTGATAGCAATGCATCCGCCGTATCACCTCACATAAATCTTTCTTTGATAAGTTATCCAATGCACTAGTTGGCAAGTCAGTTTTGTGCCAACAATTCTTCTTATCCAGTTAAAGGGATTGGAGAACTTTCACTCACAACCGTGCATCGTTCAAATCTTTGCATCCAAGATGTTTTGGATGTCCCTAGGATTAAGAAGAATTTGCCTTCTCTCTCCTCTCTCAAAGAGGTTACCAGGTCATCTTTGAGGATGACAGATGTACGGTCCGTGACAAGGAGAGAGATTATGCCTTCATCTTCACTGGTACATTATGTCACGGGTTATTTCAGCTTGATGCCTATGAGAAAAGTTTTTGTGGCTTCTACCTCTGCCATGCAAGATGCAGATAACCACCGTTAGGTGTGTGGTTGCATTGGCCGCATTTCAAGGATGGAAGATCCATCAGCTGGACATTAAAATTGCATTGTTGAATGGGGACCTTCAGGAGGAGGTCTATATTTCTCAACCCATCGTATTTGTCAAACCCAGCAAGGAAGACAAAGTATGCAAGCTGAGAAAGGCTTTGTATGGTTTGAAGCAAGCTCCTCGACTTTGGCATGCAAATATAAATGCCTTTTTGACTAGCCAGGGAATGCGGAATAGTCCACATGAGAGTACCCTCTATATCAAGAAGGAAGGGGGGGATTTTCTCATCATTGTTCTCTATGTCGATGACATGCTGCTCATTAGTACTAATGCTGCAAAAATTGCAGATTTCAAGTCTAAAGACCTTACATTGGCAAGCTATGAAGCAAGTGTTCCGTTATCTACAGGGCACCCGAACCCTTGGTTTGCTCTTTCCCGGGGGGGGATGACTTTCACTTACATGCTTAACACCGATTCAGATTGGGCTGGTGACTTTGATTCTCCGCAGTCCACTTGTGGTAATTGTTTCTTTCTTGGACACTCGTGCAGTTCTTGGTTAAGCAAGAAACACTCTACAATGGCTACCTCTTCTTGTGAGGTTGAGTACAGGGCAGCCTTTACGACCATAGTCAAGAGTATTTGGCTGAGGCGTTTGCTGCGTGATCTTCATGCATCATGGGAGGAGCCTACTCCGATTCTCACTGACAATCAGAGTGCCATTGCACTGGCACGGAATCCTGTGTTTCATGCTCGTATGAAACACATTGAAATTCATCATCATTATGTCGGGGAGCGGCTACATGCATGGGACATCAGCTTGGTCATTTGCCCTATAAAACAGAATGTGGCAGATCTCTTCACCAAAGCATTACCTCGTCCAAAATTTGAGGCTTTTTGCAAAGCTTTAAACTTATATCCGTTGGTGATTGATGTTTACCTTGTACATTGTGACATTGTCACTGCAGGGGGGGATTAGAAATATTTATATTTCTAAGGCAATGGCCAATGTTATATAATGCCTTTTTATTAAGGTCTTTTACCCTTGACCTCAGTTAGAGGTTGAGTTTGTGGGTGAGTGTAAACTACTCGGTGCTTTCTATCAATTTAGAAAACGGATTTTGCAAAGGCGTTTGAATGAAATGATTGCGAGTTGCCAAACACATATACTTGAACTTAAGAGATTGCAATTAAGCTGGAATTAAGACTTAGACAGCTTAAACACAAAGTGACATCATTGGAAATTGCAATATGATTGAGGGGCCAAGACGCCCCCCCCCCCTTATCCAGGCTCACTTTTCTTGAAAATGGAGATACAAGACCAAGGTGCAATGCACCTTCCAAACTGATGAACTCAGTGAAAGCCTAGGACCTAGATACAAGACTCAAGAGCATATGTACAAGGTAGACAACAAAAAGGAGGACTCCAAGCTCAGGTTTCAACTCTTGGCTTGCCCAATCCACAAGGAAGAAGCCTGCAACAATCACCACTTACATCCAACATTAGAGGCAAGCACTAGTTTCTAGAAAGATGGTAGAAACAACATGAAATAGTGCTGTAAATGAGATAAACTTGACAATACAGACTCCCTTCGTGACTTGACCCTTTTGTAGATGAAGTCCTTGATGCCTCTGAAGCTACCTTGGGTGAGGAGAGTGTGGAAATGGGGCTGGAATGAAAACAGCTTAGAAAAAAACAGCCTGTAGGCTAGAGAGAGAAAGCCTTTATGGAGTGATAGCTGTAGAGAGAGAGTGCCAATGCTGATCCCAAGGGAGGGGATGTAAGAGAGCAGCTGCTGCTGTTCCAGAGGTGCAAAGAAAGGCAGATTTCTGCAAGGGGAAGGGGCTGGAACAGTAGAGAGAGAAATTCTGCAGTAGAGAGGGAAAGACTGCAGCAGGAGAGAGAAAGGGGCTGTGGCTGCTCCAGGCTAGGAGGAGGAGAGAGGATGATGCTGCTGTTCCAGAAGAGCTGAGAGGGGGGCAGATTTCTGGAGAGGTGGGGCTGGAGCTGTAGAGAGAGAGTGTGCTGCTGTAGAGAGAGAAAGTGCTGCTGAGGTGAGAGAATGGCCTGGGGAGAAGCTGGCTGCACCCAAGGAGCTGGAGAGCTTCTGCTGCATCAACCAAAAGGAGGGAGAAGAAAAGTGACGAATTTTTCATGTAGGGAATGAAGGGAAGAGGCCTTCTTTTATAAGCTCAGCCCCCCCCCCCCCCCCCCAAGGCTTAGAGTGGAAGGTGGACACTTGGCTGAAATGTCAAAGTCGAAGATGGTGGATGGACTTCCACCAATTACAGGCAAGGATGATGTCTGTAGGGCTTGTCTTGAAGGCAAGCAGCACAGGGATAAGTTCCCACAAGAAGCTTCGTTTTGGGCCAGCAAACCACTTGAGTTGGTTCACGCCGACATTTGTGGTCCAATGTCTACTGCATCATGGGCAGGATCCAGGTATTCACTTCTCTTTGTGGATGATTTCAGTAGAATGACTTGGGTATATTGTTTGGCTAAAAAGTCTCAGGCTTTTGAGAAATTCAAAGACTGGAAGGCTAGAGTTGAAAAGGAGACAGGGGAAGATGTCAAGACATTTCGCACAGACAGGGGGGTAGAATTCACCTCAAGTGAGTTTAATACATTTTGTCGCAAGCATGGGATCAAGCGACAACTCACCACGGCACATACTTCTCAGCAAAACGGGGTAGCCGAGAGAAAGCATAGAACCACCACCGAGACAGGGCTTGCTATGCTCCGAGGGAGAAATCTTTCTAAAGCCTATTGGAGTGAAGCTATCAATACAGCGGTACACATTCTCAGCCGGACCAAGACAAAGGCCGTCAAGGACAAGACTCCATATGAGGCATTTTATTCTTTGACTTTGCATTTTTTTTGGGCATTGTGTTGTCGCCCTCATACATCTTTATATGCAGTTAATTATGACCCACAGCTTCTCTACAATGATTAGGCTGCTCCTATATGAAAAATCCTCTGTAACCAAGGGATGACACTTTATAATATGTGTTTTCTTCTCTAAATGAGAAGGAATTTTTTCCACCAAACAAGGGTCCCAAGGGTGGGGGGGGTTTCAATATTTAAGTCAGGCCTAAAATAATTCAGTGGGGATAACCATATAATAAATTTGACGTTATCTATGCAATGAAGTTTTCTTGTGAACGGAATGAGCAAAATGAAATAACCCTTTAGCCCACTCCATTAATGAGAGTTTCCTCATATCCAATATGGATATGCTACATAAGAAACTTTTAAAAAATCAGGACAGGATTTGCTTTCACCTGAGTATCGGTCATATGAATAGCCTTTGCAAAAGAAATACACTTGATGGAACAAGAAGTTAAGTGACACCCCATTACGATCAACCATTGATTGAACAATTGAGAGCCTACTGCAATCAGAAGCATAAAAGCATATTTGATTCTGCCTTTCTTCACACCAAACAGGGGATTAAACTTCCTTTGTACATGCAAAGTAAAAAGATCAAACAGTCCTTTAAAAATGCTCTCAACTTCAACTAATACTAAGAAGATTTCTGGCCAACAAGTTTACAGAGCAATACCTGGTCCTGGTAAATAAGATGCCATTTAACCGGACAAAGTGGACTCGGAAATCCTTTAATATTTCTGAGGCATTTATAGCCACTGCACCTCCTTCTGAGGCTTGCTGCTCAGTGTGTTTCCTTACAGATTTTGCATCACCCAGTGCTTTCTCTCCCTTCAATTTTCCTTTGCTTGCACCAGTAGTCACTGGCCCTATGTTGCCAGCAACGTGTGTGGATTTTTCAGCAGATGATGCAACCAAGCGCAGATAGTTATTCCGATTCTGTTACATTGGAAACAAAAGCAATTAGTTTTGAACAGTTTGTATTGCTACAAATGTGACAGATCAACCGCTCATTCAAAGGAAAGAAGGCCCAGACCAAAACCAGAAAGAACAAGGAAAGGATACAATGGCCCACATAAAAACAGACTGGTGGATATTTGGATCAAGGGACCAAGGCCAGATGTAGAGAACAATGTCCCAATTGAAAGTGATCTATTCAAGTAATGCTTGTATAGCCATACATACTTATAAGTTTCTGTGGTTTTTTAGCTTTCAATTCATGAGCTTATTGTCTGTAATTTTGTGAGAGAGAATTTCCATTGTTTTTTTTAACGATTGATTAAGGCAAGCCATCAAAGATATTAGTCTTTCTTTGCATAACCTCCCAGGCAAGGCTTTGCCTATGCCTTGACTTTGCCTTTGACTCTCCCATATAAAGACATGACTGCCCAGATAATCTCAGAATCGTGAGATCAGTTCACCTCAGGGCACAGAGTCAATGGCTTTTATGAAGACTATGAAACAGCAATATACCCTACGATAGCAATGCATTGTTCTTGCCATCAATTGACAGCAGGAGTCAAACAGAGCCACAACTTCTATTTCCCAGAAGGTGCGGCCTTAGGTTGCCGTCTACAAGATGAATAGCTTCTGCTGCGAGGGTTCCCTGTAAAGTAAGTGCACATAATTCCAGATTAGTTCTAAGAAGCAGCAGATTTGATGCTCAACAACATTCATCAGTTCGAGACAAAATTGCTTGAGACCTTAAAAAGATGTTCAAGCAAAATCATGAACGTGTGTTCAAGGCTCTCCAGAGAACAGAACTTATCACCTATCTGAGCTTGGTCAACTTCAGCTAAAGGGGATGTCATGTATATCCTCTACAGTATTGATGCAGTGGCAATAGTAGAGTATAGAGTACATCACATGCAAAGGAAAGCCAAGAGAAGCTGCAAAAAAGCAAGGCAGTGTGAGCAGTTGCCTGGGATTCCATGCAGGGCTGTCAGACAGCCACGCAAACAGGCCAGCCATGGAGGCAGGGCAGCAAAACAAGCCAGCCAGCTAGGCAACCAAACCCACAGGAAAGCATCGGGATAGTACTAACAGCAATGGCAAATGGCACGCCACCATTGGCCTTCTAGCCAAAATTCCACTGCTGCCTGCACCAAGGCCTTTAAGGTACCCACATGGCCTTGAATTTCTCCCTGGGTCTTGGACATGTCAGATATCTGAGTCCTAGTGTGAGTGTGAGTGTGAGTGTGAGTGTCATACACTTGTGTGGATGTGAAGAGTCCTTGTCCCAAGTGGACCAAGTCCTAGATTAGATTTGATATCAGTGTGACATCACATGTGAGCTCCTCCTATGACCTCACCTGTGATGTAACCTATAAATGAGGCACATTGTACTTGGTTCTATACTCGAAATCTATCACATCTAATTGTGCCTCACTCCCCTCGTTCCACCATATGCCATTTCTATTGCCATCTTCCTGAAGACCCATGCTATTGTTGCTGGAGAGCATCGCCTGGATAGAGACGTCTTCAATGACTTTCTCCTTCGCGCTTCTTGATGTCAACGCTATCACGTTTCTTGATGCTATCAATGTGTAGGTCTCGATGCTCATGGAGATAATGTGAGAAGTGCAGTGGAAATGAACGGAAGAGAGAGAGAGAGAGAGAGAGAGAGCACGCCTCACACACACGAACACAATGCTGAGAAGGAGAGAAAAGAGAGAAAGGCACAAGAGAGCTGCAATTGATCTATGGAGAAAACCCCGCTACAACTGGGGGAAAACCCTTGAACAAACAGGCTGCTCGAGAGCTCAACCGGACAGCTCAACAACCACAGCAACTGGAGGCACAAGGAGTGGATGGACTGCTCCACAACCCTGCTCCTGAGGCGCTACACTAGGCTGGCTATGCTCCTCCACCAAGCACCAGAATGAGATGAACAAAACACAAGTGGGGGGGGCCTATATATAGCCCCCCAGACTCCTAGTCGGCCAGCAAGGAGCAGGGCCGACCAGCCTGCTAATGTGGGCCGACCCCTACAGCCCTATATATAGGGCTCCACCAGGCCCCAAAGCATGGGCCTGCAAACCAACTGGCAGGGCTCTAGGGCCAACTGCCCCTAGCCCTCCAAAAGGAGCTGCACCAGCCTATACGAGGAGCTGTGCCCTCTGCCCTCCAGCCAACCTGCAAATGGGGATGGGCTGACCCACCTCTGCCCTCTATAAGGGGCTGAAATACTGCGCCACATGGGCCGACTAGCACGCCTCCCTCCAGCCTCTAGGCCTCCCCAATGTGCAGCAAGGTGTGCCTGCCATGGGAGCATGTGAACCAGCATGGGGCCCAAGAGGACCACGCAGTACCTACCCTACTCTATCCTCATGAGGGGCGGGCACACCCACAACACAGGCCCTCACTCATCTACCCTAGCCTCACTAACTGGGCGGGCACACCCACAAGCAAGGCCCTCTCTCTCTAGGTGACATCAGGAGATGTTGACCTCTAATACCCCCTCTCAGCTCCTGGATGGAACAGAGACACCAGGGAGCTGGGTGTGCCATTGGAAGAATTGGAGGAATCCATCGTGTGATACTCCACCGCTGAAGACCGCCACAAGTACTATCAAAGAAGCCCCCCCCCTTGGCGCGAACCGCCTTAGCACGATCACTGAAACTGTTGCTCCTAGGCCACAGGTGCTAGGAACACTCCTCTGGTGGGTAATGGTACACTGGGTCATCTGGTACAACAATCCTACTGCTGGTACAATAATCTGACTGATACTGCCACCGGTTCAAGGTCTACTTCCCTTCATGGGCACCTGTATCACAGAGCTAGATAGCCCCCTCTCAAGTCCAAACTGGTACACTGTCGCCAGATCAATGAAGTTCAGTGCTCCAATGACAACGAGCATATTACAGCTCACAAGGATCAATCAACTGCATCTGGGTTCCCGCACTGGCAATCTACTGACCCATCTGAATCTTCAGCAGCTCAGACTAAAGCTGCAGCAGAACACTATGAGACCCCCTCTAGGTCTGCCAGGTCGTAACGTCCAAACAGAATACAAACTTGTAACATACAGCCATCTAAGTCAGGAAGAACAAATCCTTGTGACTCGAGGTTATGCCTGAAAAGCCAGCCTCGATAAATGACTCCCTGCTCGGTGCACCTGATTGGTAGGTCCTGCTGCCACAAGCAATTAATCCTCCATCTCGATCCAGGAAGCCTGCTAGCAACGCCTGCCTTGTGCTACTAGAAGGCTGGAGTATACACCGTCACAGCAGTAACACTATTGGCCAACTGGTTACTGGACCCCTCAACGTTCCTTGGGGACGCTGACGCCAATAATGACCTTTTTTGCCACATCGGTTACGTGTACGGGATGCCTTGAGAGCTTCTCGTTCCTCAACTGTCAGCTGCTTTCTACCTTTCTGCTCAGTTGCCAAAGCCTCAGGCTGACTCTCATTAGTACGATCGACAAAGCACTCCTCCTAGTCAAGCACCATGGGGACCAATTCCTCCCAGGTCTACTCATTCATCCTACCACTGGTGATCAAGGATGAATAGAAGGCCCCATACTGAGAGGATAACTGGGATAGTAAAGTTATGGTCGTGTCCTCGGATGATATCACTGGTGCCAAAGCCTCAGGCTGACTCTCATTAGTACGATCAACAAAGCACTCCTCCTAGTCAAGCACCATGGGGACAATTCCTCCCAGGTCAACTCATTCATCCTACCACTGGTGATCAAGGACGAATAGAAGGCCCCAAACACTGGGATAGTAAAGTTATGGTCATGTCCTCGGATGATATCCGCTTCCCTGCCTGGAGGATCTCCTGCTGAAGCTCTTGTAACTTGTTGATGTGGTCCCGCATCGATGAAGACTTCTTGGGATGCAACAGTCGCATCTAGACTTCCAAGGAAACCCTCTTCATGGGAGATACATGGACGCCAAATGCTCCCATATGCTCTTCGCCACTGTCATGTGCTTCACGTGATTAATCACCTGAGGAGTACATTTAAGGAAAATGAATGATCTTAACCTTGCATTAACACGGTCCCATAGTTGGGACAGGGTCTCGGCCTCCTGCTCCTCCAGGATGCCAAGGTCCTTCACAAGGGGATTTGGTCGGCCACTCCTATCAAGATGAAATCTGCCAGATCATATGGCACGAACTCCATCATCACCCGCCAGACACTGTAATTGAGCCCATCCAACTGCGGGTCAACCGGGAACGTGGGCAACACTAGTATTCTAGTCTTGTTCTCTACCATCTTAGACAAAGTCGCCGTTGCTCTAGTGTCATGCACATCCGTAAAAAAACACGCTGCTAGGTATGTTATCCGATCAAGCACTTATGGGATGGGAGTGCCACTTTGCATGTAAGTCAATTCCACCTAGTTGAAGGTGTGTGCAAAGTATTGTGCCCATCGGATATGCTTTGCATTGTCGATCAAGCATAAAATACCGTTTTTGCCTTAGTGTCATGCACAACCATGAAAAAACACAGTCCTAAGTGTGTTAATTAAACAAGTACTTATCGTATGGGGGCTCCACTTTGCACGCAAGTCCGTTTCAACTACGTTGAGGTGCGCGCAAAGTCTTGTCACCATCGGATGTGATTTGCATGGTCGATCACGCATTATACACCGTTTTTTCCCTAGTGATATGCACATCCGCAAAAAAACACGCCCTTAGGTGTATTATCTGACCAAGTACTTATCGGATGGGTGTGCCTCTTTGAGAACATTTCAATACCACCTAGGTTGCGGTGTACGAAAAGTATTGTGCCCATCGGATATCCTTTGCATGGTCGATCGAGCATTAAATACTATTTTTGCTATAGTGTCATGCACATCCATAAAAAAAACACGCTGCTAGGTATGTTATCCGATCAAGCACTTATGGGATGGGTGTGCCACTTTGCATGTAAGTCAATTCCACCTAGTTGAAGGTGGTTGCAAAGTATTATGCCCCTCGGATATGCTTTGCATTGTTGATCAAACATAAAATACCGTTTTTGCCTTAGTGTCATGCACAACCATGAAAAAACACGGTCCTAAGTGTGTTAATCAAACAAGTACTTATCGGATGGGGGCTCCACTTTGCACGCAAGTCCGTTTCAACTACATTGAGATGTGTGCAAAGTATTGTCACCATCGGATATGCTCTGCATGGTCGATTACGCATTATATAACGTTTTTCCCGTAGTGATATGCACATCTGCATAAAAACATGCCCTTAGGTATGTTTTCTGACCAAGTACTTATCGGATGGGGGCTCCACTTTGCACGCCAGTCCATTTCAACTACGTTGAGGTGCGTGCAAAGTATTGTCACCATCGGATATGCTTTGCATGATCGATCACACATTATACACCATTTTTTCCCGAGTGATATGCACATCCGTAAAAAAACACGCCCTTAGGTGTGTTATCTGACCAAGTACTTATCGGATGGGTGTGCCTCTTTGAGAACATTCCAATACCACCTAGGTTGAGGTGTACGAAAAGTGTTGTGCCCATCAGATGTCCTTTGCATGATCGATCAAGCAATAAATACTATTTTTGCTCGTGTCATGCACATCCGAAAAAAAACACGCTGCTAGGTATGTTATCCGATCAAGCACTTATCGGATGGGAGTGCCACTTTGCAGGTAAGTCAATTCCACCTTGTTGAAGGTGTGTGCAAAGTATTGTGCCCATCGGATATTCTTTGCATTCTCGATCAAGCATAAAACACCGTTTTTGCCTTAGTATCATGCACAACCATGAAAAAATACGGTCCTAAGTGTGTTAATTAAACAAGTACTTATCATATGGGGGATCCACTTTACACGCAAGTCTGTTTCAACTACGTTGAGGTGCGCACAAAGTATTGTCACCATCGGATATGATTTGCATAGTCGATCACGCATTATACACTGTTTTTTCCCTAGTGATATGCACATCCGCAAAAAAACACGCCCTTAGGTGTGTTATCTGACCAAGTACTTATCGGATGGGTGTGCCTCTTTGAGAACATTTCAATATCACCTAGGTTGCGGTGTAGGAAAAGTGTTGTGCCCATCGGATATCCTTTGCATGGTCGATCGAGCATTAAATACTATTTTTGCAAGGAGGTGACTACTGATTGAGATAATCAGTGGGATCTACCAACATGGAGGCAATTGTCTATATATGTAACCACTCATAGATAAAGCTTTATTCATTGTGCCTCATTGCTTTCTCTATGAACCAACATTCTCATACCTTGTTATCATAGGGTCCACTAATATATATGACAAGTTTACCATCAATATAAATGGGTTCCCATAATTTAGAGAGGACTGGATACATAGTTGGTCCAATGGTACCCAATCTATGCTACGTGGGTTCCAAATGTCCACCCAGGTTCTTATACCTCTCTTTAATAGGTTCCTGGCTTTGACCATGCAAAGGGATCCCCATCCCTTCTGACTGCCATGGGAGCTGGCATCCCCCCCCAATTTGCTCTAGGTTGGAGAAGCACCAAGGCATGAAACATCATCATCAACAAAGCAAGCACCCAAATCAAGTGCTACCAGGTTGAAACTATGATGAATGGCAAGGTGGAGAGTTTGTTAGCTCTCCCATAAAGACTTTTTGGTGGCTCTTGCAAGAAACGGTAGTTTATTAAATAAAAAATAATTTTTTTTAACTTGGCTATGGACCCTCATAGACTTCATCACGTACTAAAGATGAAATTTTTTATGTCTTTTTCAAACCAATGTATAATTGATGCAGCATCCAAGGCGATGTCCACAATACTTAGCATGACTATTTATACTCATGTGTATTGTTTTTACACGCTGAACTGAAAGATAAGATGGATGGGATAGAAGGGAACACAGGGTTGAAGAAAGGAAAGGGTTGGGAAAGAGGATGAAGGGGCTAACAGCCCAATGTACCTGCACACCTCACTATCCGTCCCTTGGGAATACCTCCCCCCTGATCTGAAAACACCATTCAAAGTCACCCTTTGCTGGACACCCGAACAGTCCACTCCTCATGCACGCTCCTCCTCAAAGACACCTCCGAACAGCACCCTAAAGCTCCTCTATGTGCTGGCTCAACACTCCCTCCGCTCCTCCGGTCTCAAGCCAACCGTGGCTCTGATACCATGAGAGAAGAAAGAAAGAAAGATGTATTAATGTCCACGGGAGAGCTCACGGGCCTATGGGACAAAGTGCACAGAAAAGCGAACTCATACAAGCCTCAGTGGGCTGAAGCAAAGGGTACGCTAGGACCCTTGCTGAGTACTAGTCTATGCTAACACAATCATAATCATCATCATAATCATAGACAAAGACAAAAAAAGTCGACTACGGCTGATCAATCATCTATCCAGGCGCATCTATCCAGGCGCTGGATTGAAACCGAATCCTGGTACAGTGATGGCTCTCTGGTGGGCTGCAAAGATGTCTCGTATCGCGTCTGTCGAGCTGTCTCCCGCTGCGGTGGGGGACACGGTCTCCTCGCTCTCTGGACTCTTTGGGCTATGTCTAGAGTGACCCCTCGTCTCTGTCGGCCTTCCTTGAGGAAAGCTATGATAGGTCGGACCTCAATAGAGTGTACTCAGGGGGCTCTCTGTCGCACATGTGGCCTCTACGCCCCTCCCAGTGGTACTGTGCCGGCTGCTCATCCAAACTGCTCTAATATCAGCTAGCTCCTCTTCCTCCACTCCAGTGTGTCCGGGGGCTGACTCAAACGTATAGAAGTCTATGACGTGCCACTATGCTCGGTCACCCTCTATGTCCTGTAGTGGTCTCACCATCCCCTACTGCTCTTTGATCTGTCGTAGAAGCGTCTCCCTGTGTCACCGCATCTCCATCAGATAAAGCCCGATACAAACCTGGTCATGGAAATGGATCAGTTGTGACAAAGGACCGAAACCACTCCCCTCTAGGTAGAGACAGTGGTAGCGTCCTCAAATCTCGTAGTAGGTTGGGCAAACACAAAGAAAATGCTCCTCTGTCTCTAGGTATACCCGCTGCTCTTCCTACCTCGATCCTCAGCTGGTGGGACAAAACCCGCATCTGACCAATGGCAATCCTCAGTGTATGAGAGACTCCTCTATCCTCGAGATACTGGGATCTGATAATGAATCCCTCCTCTGATACTCTCAGAAAGTGGTCGCGATAAAACTGGATCTTGGTGGGGAGCTCCTGGTCCCCCGCCCAAGTCCGGAATGTGTGAAGCTGGAGGAGGTCTAGCCATATGATACGGTTGATCTCATCTCGCGGGATCGACTCAGGAGGTGCATCCATGCTATACTGAAAGGGGGGGGGGGGGGGCTGTCCATCTGGATACTGTGCCTGGCAAGCCATGTAGATATGCCTGCATACCATGTGTTTGCCCCGCTCTCCGCAAGTCATCTGGATGACTCTAGGGCCAACCTCGGAAGTCTCCAATGGGGTAAGTCCCAGACTCTGTGGATGAAAGTCACTGTCTAAAAGATGGCATCAACCTGGAGAGGTGTCATGGCGAACTCTACCTGTACTATCTCATGTGGAGCTGAGGGCTTACATCGGATCATCCTGGATCCCATCGTCACCTGTAGCCGCTAAAAGCTCCTCCAATCTGTCCTCCGAAGATCGCACCCCCAGAAAGGTGCTGCATACATGATAGTTGGCCGCACCAGTGTGTCGAAAAGCCAACCCTTCTTCGATGGATCCTGGAAGTGCGCCTAGAAACACTGTCGCTCTAGTCTAGCCAAGTACTACGCCCGCGTGTGAGCCATGCCTGGGCTGCATGTTTCATCGTGAAGACTGCTCCCAAATATGCGTATGACTGCACTATCTCCACTGGCTCACCAAGATAGGTGAAACCAAGTCGGTGAGTCACTGCTCGTGAGGTGTTGAAGATCATAACCTTAGTTTTCCCAAGGTTGACCGTGGATCTCTCTCTCTCTGCAAAACACCTCTAATGCCTCCAGGTCTCTCTGCAGCCCCTCCGCTGAAGAGGATATAAGGACTATATCATCAGCATATAACAATATCTATATGAGGAGATCCCCTAGTAATGAGCCCTCACCACCTAGACGATCTATGAAAGATGTGATCTCATCAATGTAGAGTCCAAAGAGAGTCAGTGAGAGAGGGCAGCCCTACTTCACCCCAATGGTGCTCTCGACCCAATCCGATAGACCGCCTGGGGCACGGACCCTACCTCTGACTGACTCATATAAGCTCATCACACCCCAAATCAGCATCTCTGGGATCTGCATCTCCTGTAGTCTCCTGTAGTCTTAGAGGCATCGTGGGCCTATGAGACAAAGTACAAGCCAAAAAGTAGCTCATACAAGCCACAAAGGGCTGAAGCAAAGGGTTCACTAAGACCCTTGTTGAAAGCTAAAGTGCTAAAATGCTAAACTAGTGAATCGAATGTCCAAATACTAGAGTAGCAAAAGCAAAATAACAAAGAAGCATCAGGTGCTCAGAGCCAGCACTCCTAATACATGCTTCGGTTCCGTATATCCAAGTAACCTAGTGGCTCTCTGATGAGAATTTCAATCAAATAGAGCCCAACACAAACCTGATCGTGAAAATAGATCAACCGTGTAAGTGGACCAAAGCCATGTCCCTCATGAAAGAGGCAATGATATCATCCTCGAATCTCATAATAGACTAGGCAAACACATAGAAAATGCTCCTCCGTCTCGATCTCCTCCATTTGACATAGTGTGCAAGTCCTCTGCTCTCTGGGTATGCCTAAGGTGGGCTCTCATCTCTCTCCACTCATCATCGAACCAGGGGTTTTGGGGCATCTTCCCATCTGGAACACATGCAGATCGTGTCGTGAGAGAGAGCACGCCTCACACACACACACCACTGAGAAGGAGAGAAAGGAGAGAAAGGCACAAGAGAACTGCAAGTGATCTCTGGAGAAAACCCCAGTACAACTAGGGGAAAACCTTTGAACAAACAGGCTGCTCAAGAGCTCACCCGGACCTGTCAACAACCACAGCAATTGGACTGCTCCACAACCCTGCTCCTGAGGTTCTACACTGAGCCTCCTAGCCTCCTAGTCGGCCAGCAAGGATCAGGGCTCACCAGCCTGCTAATGTGGGCCGACCCCTACAGCCCTATATATAGGGCTCCACCAGGCCCCAAAGCATGGGCCTGCAAACCGACTGGCAGGGCTTTAGGGCCGACTGCCGCTAGCCCTCCAAAAGGAGTTGCACCAGCCTATACGAGGAGCTGTGCCATCTGCCCTCCAGCCAACCTGCAAATGGGGATGGGTTGACCCACCTCTGCCCTCCATAAGGGCTGAAATACTGCGCCACATGGGCCGACTGGCACGCCTCCCTCCAGCCTCTAGGCCTCCCCAATGTGCAGCAAGGTGTGCCTGCCATGGGAGCATGTGAACCAGCATGGAGCCCAAGAGGACCACGCAGTACCTACCCTACTCTATCCTCATGGGGGGTGGGCACACCCACAACACAGGCCCTCACTCATTTACCCTAGCCTCACTCACTGGGCGGGCACACCCACAAGCAAGGCCCTCTCTCTCTAGGTGACATCAGGAGATGTTGACCTCTAACAGATAATGCCCCTTGAAGTTCTCAGCATAACAACGTGGCTATGCTCCCTGTTCTTTTTGCATCTGCGCATACTTTTTGAGATGACATCGCCATTTGCTAGGACGCCTGGCTATGTTTAAGGGGCGATTTCATGTGCCCTTTCCACTTCTGTTTGGTGGATCTGGCGTATGCACAGAGGATTGTTTGCCAAAGGCTTGATGCTACGAAAGTCCTATTGCTCTGGGAATGTGCCAGAGCTGCTTGAAGCTCTGAATTGAGGCAACACTCGTAGCATGGTGCAAAAAGTTTCTCTTCCCAATCTTTTCTGGGTTGCGCTCAATATTGATCTGTGTCCCATCGACAGTCACCTCTAAGCCCGTTTTCTAACTCCATTTGGCATGGTTGAGTGCATCATTTGGCTCTATTCTTTCACGCTCCATTCTGAGGAGTAGCTACTTGTTTTCAGAACCAGACAGTTCTACTGAGTAATGCGGCTTCCATTGATGGAGTTGCAGCTTTAAACATCTGGTGGAAGCTACCCGGAACCATGTCCGATTCATCCATCTTCTATAAATCTGCCTTCTGTTGTCTAAGGTGCTGCTGCAGGTTTTCACCAGTCAGACTAGCTCCGAGACTTACCGACCTGAATAGAAGCTGCACCGACTTATCTCAATCCAATCCTGTCATCGGCGACGACTCTCTCTACACACAACTCTTTTGTTTTGGCTTGACATTTTGCTAGGTTGCTCCATTGGCGGACATGCGGCAGATGAATATTCAGCCATGAGGCTCCTCCTTTCCTCCACTCAAAGGTTCTATTAAGCTAGTCAACGAGTTAGTTGACTGTATCAGTATCCTTTTCCATGATTTTCCTCCTGTCATTGACATCCAGTTTCCTGCACTTCAACAGCCAAGAGGGATCTCAAAAAATATACACTCCTTATCAGCTGCACTTGCATTACCCCTGATGTGCCCAAGCTCAAAACAAAGGAAGCAGAAGCAAGTTCAGCAGAAGGAACAAAGCCAAAACCACCAAAGAAGAAAACTCCTCCAAAGGAGAAAAAGATCACTGTGGAGGTACATGAAGACCTTTGAGGACTCACAGGTGATTGATATCCATGAAACAAGTTCAAATGGAAAGAGAAGGTCGCGAAAAGACCCAGAAAGCTCTGAAAGTGAACTACACCACGAACAAAAACATCAAGGTTCAGCACAAATTCATTGCAGAGCTGATAATGATGAACTGATCATGCTCGCCTACTGCCCAACAAAGAAAATGCTCCAGACCACTTCACGAAGACTCTATTTTGTGAGCAGTCAGTGAGAGGGGGTGTTAGAGATCACTGACCTCCGTATGAGGAGGACAAAGGGGGCAGTGGATCTGTAGGTTAGGCAGGCCAGGCAGGGATGATGAGCAACTGCTGCAGTCCTCAGACTGAGGCGACTGCCAGCAAATTAGGTTGGAAACTGCAACCAGTAGGAGCAACAGATCCGGAGCACATATAGGCGCTTGCAAGGCGTGCCCTGGCTGTCGACCAAGGTGGTTGACTTCTTCACAGACCTGATCTAGTCGGCTGGATCTGGTCCAGATCTGGTCAGTTGGTTGGCTGAACATGTCGGCCAGGTTTTGCATCTGGAATGTTATCTCCACCATAAGCACATAGGTTCTCACTTGAATATGCCTTTTCAAATATGTCTAGACCTCTCTCTTCAGATGACCACTCAGCTAAATGCCTAGTTTCTTCTCAGACCTCAGGAGTCGCTACACTATGAACTAAACTTCAGCTGGAAATTAGCACACAACAAAGGCACAGGAGCCACATACAAAGCTCATTTCGCATGTTGCTACAATGCTATCATTTACCCCACTTCTGTATGCTAACACACAAGTGTTGAACAAATGAAGCTAGCTGGTTACTCAGGCAGAAATTGCAGAGATGAAAATACCAATATTAAAAAACTAACCAAAACTGCGTATTGTGAGATTGATGTTCAACAAATGCCCAAAACCTTCCAAAGACTGCTTTGCCCATATATACGCACCCAAATAGGAAGATACTAACTGTGCACGAGTCACCAGAGAACCAGGAAAATGGCACCCAAACAAAACATGAATTCTGTGGGATGTGTTCACTTGTCCTTAAATTCCACATGGCAATGGGGTATGCCACAGATTCCACAACATTGCCCAGTTATTGTGGATAAAGCAGAAGCATAGGTGAAAAATGCAAGTTTACAAATAGTTCTGTCATACTTCAAATACTTCTGTCACAAACATTCCTGGCGGACAATAACGACTGGAAGAACAAGGGGAAGATGCACAGAGTGATCCAAGGTACTACTGCTGAAGGGCAGACAAACGAACAATCCATGCATAAGATCGACATTACCAACCAAGCCAAGTCCACTCCATAAGTGCCAATCAGGCTGCCAGTAGCTTACCAGAGCAACCAAAATGGCAGCCAGTAGTGGTTCATCATGCGTATGTAAAGAGCAAGCAATAGCCACCATAGACAAGCTTCTACAAATATAAGGTAGGCACCCTCAAGTCATTCTTCTCCACATTGTGGAGAGCAAGAGTAGAGGCTTGATCTAGCAGCCTGCACAGTGAGTGAGTGAGTGAGTGAGTGTGTGTGTGTGTGTGTGTGTGTGTGTGAGAGAGAGAGAGAGAGAGCCAGTACCAGATCTAAAAGTATGTCATGGATAACTGATCGGCCAAAACTAAGCTATCACATGGATTATTACTTTGAAATCATATATCCAGATGAATCACGAAATGCCCAAACTCATCCAATTAAAAGAACAAACAATGCCATTTTACTCTCATGCTTGTCACTCACGACATTTGACAGCCATAAACTCCATCCAACAGAATTCAAACTTTGGCAACCCTACCGATATCATCAGCAGCCACCAATGGTGTAGACCATCAGCTCTCTGAACTGTTTATCCGAAAGGGAGGACAACAAATACATAGCTGTACCTTTTCAAAGAGAAGTATCAGATTGTCCCTTGCAGTAAGGAAAGGCACATCAGCAGCTAGACTACGAAAATAATGATAGACAGCCAACAACTCATCACCAACGTATGTCGCCAGGACAGCCAACTGCAAAGCCATACCACAAGACACAGATTAAAATAAAAGTCTTTCCAGTAATACTTGTAATTCACCATAAAAGACTGAAAGAATGTGAAAACCTGATTATGAGGATTGCCGCTAGCTGGCCAAAGTGAAGCAGCCTTCACATAAAAACCAGCAGCAATGGACCAATCATGATTTGCTACATCGCCATCCCCATAAAACTCTTTGTAACGAGCAAGATCTCCCAAATAAATTAAGCACCGAGAGCATGAAAGTTGGCATCTCTTCAACTCCACAGTTCTCTTACCATTACTTTGTGAGTCTGTGCTTTCCAGTGCATCACACAAAAGATCATCTTGTGATAACCCATGCTTTGCACTAATTTTCAAAATTAAATCATGGTAAAAGCCAGTTGCCTCTGACAGAAAACTCTTGAAAACCGCTAGAATTTTATGGACCGGCTCTCGGCGAACACTAGGTTTGCTCCCTGAAGGAGGAACAGCAGTGCCTGTAGCTGACCCTCCAGATGACATACTTTTCCTGATTCTCCCTCTGAAATCCTCAATGCGTGTATAATGCAAACGCCAAAGATATTGCTCCACATCATGTGATTCAGCAAATTCATGATCCTCAAGAATGATAGACTCATATAGTTCCCGAATGCTATTACGGAGTATTCGAACATTTGGATCAAAAGGTCCTTTTGTCTGGATGGAGGTCACCAATTGCTTCTCCAACTCCAAAGCCTGAAAAAAGGCGCCACAGTAGTAGCCAAGATAAAACATACCAAACATACATGGTAGTCATCTTCCAGCCACCACCTTACTGAAGAGACCATGCAGACTTATGAATGAACAAATTAGTGACAAGTAAGCAAGCATACAACTACGTTGGAGGATCATGCTGTAATATAGGAGGCAAACAGCAACCTCGAAGTGAAAGTTTAGTGCACCGAGCATGAAAGTTTTCTGAGTGCATTATAGATATAAATCTTCATAAGACTATAAAATTTCTGATCGATTTTACAAATTAATTTTTTAGAACAAGAAAAAAGGGAAGAACTGGGGTTAGAAGACACAAAACGAAAAACTAAAACTAAAAGATAAAATAAGCATAATTTAGTTAGCAAAGCTACAATTATGTTTTCATTAGTATCCAAAAATTATGTTCATGTGGGATCTATGCTCAGAAGTTGTACTGCAGTTTCACTATATTTCTTGTGAGAAACCTTTGGAGTTTGAGTGCGTTTGGTGTGTGCAAGATATAGTCTATTAACTCTTCCTTTGCTATACTGCTTCCTAATGCTATCAGAAAGGAAACATGATCTACAGAATAAGCTCCAGTATGACAGCAGCAGTAAAGCTAACAGCCTGAGTTCCCAGACAGATTTGATCTCCCCTGGAGCATCTTCACCTGGAGAAAAGCTTTCAAACAATAAACTACTGTGCTCCAATGCCTGTATCAGCAGATCGCATTACGAAATTGAGCAGCGTGGAGTGCACGGTGCGATTTCCCAATGACAGTAGGCATTGTAACGAAGAGCCGACAATGAAAATACTTAAATACACACTCTTCCACGTTCTCTTTTGCATTGTGCCCGTAATTCAACCTGCATTCAGACCCTTTTCAGCAGCCTACGACCCAGCATTCGCTGCACCTCTTAAAATGCCAAGAGCAACCGAAGAACGCTGACCTTCAAACAATTGATCGAACAAAGAACTGAGTTGGACCTCCCAGCTAATACCAAACCACGAAGGTTACTGTTTCACAAAATTGTAAGACGTAGGACGGCCGAAATTGACCTTGACAGGGGTCTGATGCTATAAGACGACACGGCAAGCAAAAACAAAAGGCGGCGTTGCGCAATTGCTCAATCCTTTGACCCTAAGGCACGAAATCGTTGCCTGCCTACCCAAGAATTACGGATCAAGGACAAGGGGGCAACAATGCTAGCAGGAATGCGACAAGCGAAATGGAGAGCAGGTTGGGAGGCAAAAATGCGGGGAAATGGGAGCAAAAATACCTTGTTATAGTGATGCTGGACCAGACCACCGGGAGAGGAGGCGCTGGAGTCACCGGAGAGAGTCATGGTCCATCTGCCGACAGGAGGCTACAGGAATGAGGAGGCAGATGGGGGCGAGAGGAGAAGGGAAGGGAAGGGAAGGGAAGGAGGAAGGGGAGAGGACGGAAAGTCTCAAAGATACACGGAAGTACTTACACACAAAGGCATAGATGATAGCTCCTTCTTCCCTTTTTAGTGGGGGACCGGATCAAGGAGTCAACACACACTTTTTAGTGAAAAACACACACACACACACACACAAATGCATTTCACACCCGTCGGGATGAGACAACTCTAACTTAAGGCTCCATGGGAGTCTCCACCATCACATTTGGTCGTCTCACCACTCCCGTGGCACGATCCCACCTTGCGGCACCGTGTTGAAACCCGTTCAAGGGTGAAATGCTGCCCGCCTGAGAACCTTGGTGGGTCGTAACTTCCATCGTCCGGACAATCACTACCTCTTATTCCAGAGAAGATAAAATCCGTGGAGTCGGGCGTCAACATCAGAGTGGTATCACGAATCTCGATGGAGGATTGCTTGAGGGTCACCATTTGCACGAGAAAAAGAATGAAATGCATAGTTGGCCGAATTCAATTGGTCACAATCTCCCTTTCTAGCAATAGACCACAATGTCTCCTATATGACTACTAAGGGCCTTAAGCACATGGATGGGGCTAGCATGGGCTTAGCTTGGGAATCTTTTTGTCATCATTACACCCATCCTAGACCAAATGGTCTAGGATGGATTTAGAATGGGAGTAGACACTTTTTCTCCCATCCTGGACCATGGCCTCTAGACACTAGCAACCTAAATGGATTCCCCTTTTTTAGGGATTCCAAAACATGGGAGGAGGACAAGTGTCCTTGTTCCCACGTGATCCCCAACTCCTAAACACATGAAATGCTGCCATGTCTTCTCTTCTACCTAAACCCATCCCTAGTTCCTTTTTTGTTAGCACATGGTGGGATGGGGATAGGATAGAAATATGCATGGGACCACTTGGGACCACCTTTCCCATTCCCATCCTATTTCTTCCCATGTGCTAAGCCCCTAAGCGCTAGCCACTAGAAAACCTCAAAAAAGCTCAAAAGATATCAATGAGTCGCAAGCATATAAGAGTTTCACCAACTAACCATCACAACAACTTTCTGTGCTTATACAACCCTTAGACACTCCTTGCTCCTAGCTACTTTGCCACATAGTAGATATCATGACAATTCCTCATATATCGTATGTCCCTTTATAGGCTTGCTTCATGGGCTAGGATACGTGCAACATGATGACTTGTTGGAAGCTAAAAGTACCAAGATGCTGACTAGACTATTGAGCACTACCAACACATGTTGTTAAGCCTTGTGGATACCCAATTCTCCTACATCCTATAACAAGAACCTTGGCATACAATCTCTAACTAGTAGTTTAATATCACAACCCAATAACCAAACTACCTGATAGACCTTCACATCAAATCCAACATATATAGTTTTACATACACCCTTCAGTTACATAAACACACACGACATCTTATACACCAATTCATTTGATCAAGTCACATTACACCCTAACTACAATGTTACATAGCTTCTATCTTCAAGAAGGAACATGCAAACAACATTGTGGATCTCAATTCCAAACATACATTTCTCCTACATGATGCACACATCTTTCTACAAGTTTCTCTCACTACTAATAACAAGCTACTAAGCCCTAGAGTGGTCACCCACTAACCATCACAACAACTCTCCATGCTCAGAGAACTCTTAGTTACTCCCCTAGCCCTTGGGCTCCATGCCTCTAGCTACTTTGCCACATAGTAGGTAGCATGACAATTCTTCACATGTCTAACTCCCCTTTACAGTCTTGCTTCATGGGTTGGAAGCCAAGTGTACCAAGATGCAGACTAGCTCGTTGAACACTACCAATACATGGTATTAAACGTTGTGGATATTGAATTTTCCTACATCCTATAACAAGAACATTGGCAGACAATCTCTAACCACTAGTTTAATATCATAACCCAATAACCAACTAGCTAATATGCCTTTGAATCAAATCCAATATATATACTTCTACCATACATCCCTTGGTTAGATGCCAAAAAGGGGTTGGAAATAAATATTTGAGCCTTGAGTACTACTAAGAGAACAAAAATGGTGTGATGCACAGGAGAGATGGGCGAAACCGAGGTCAAGTAAAAATCAAGCTTCAAAGATCTAATATGGCTAAGTGTTGCTACTCAGTGTATGGCCTCAAGATTTGAGGCATGGAGAAAGTGTCAAGGAGTTGTAGTAGCTACCATAAAAAGAAAACATAGTTATCTATGGTTACACCAAAGCATTAGGGCCATATTATAACCCTTGATGGGGTAGAGATGGATCCCTAAAAATTGGTTACACTTTTAATATGGATAGGTCCCAAAGAATGTTATTACCTTTAGCGATTTTTAGACTTGCACATATTATGAAAAGCATTCCAAAGGGTAAGAATATAGCAATCTGAGAGATGTGATGTTATATATGTATGTATGTATGTGCATACATACTTGCATGCATGTATGCATACATACATACATACATACATATATGTGTGTGTGTGTGTGTGTGTGTGTGTGTGTGTGTTTATATATATGTATATGTATATATAACATTTATTTATTTAGTATTGTGTGTGTTTGTATGTACATATAGAAAGATAGATAGATAGATGAATCCAAGAACACTCCCAAACTCATCCTCTTAAATCACAACACATAGTGAAGTCTAAATCTCATGACAGTCACTCAAAAGGTTAAAAACCATAAAGTCCATCTAGCATATCAAGGACTAGCTATGATGACATAATGTCATCAACGCTCTATAGGGGGTGTAGACCACACTATAAACATGTTCTCCCACACATACTTGAGCATTCACTTATACAAAGGTCTGTCTCAGCACTTTGGAAGTGAAGGGTAGACTTAGCCACCATGACAAAGGGTAGCACTAAAAAAAAAGGATAATAAAAAAGTAGTCCATGTTCTTTTCATTCAAGCTACAACAACCTGTAATGATGTCTAAGAAGGTGCCCTTGGTTTTGGGAAATATATAACAACAAAGCTTCAATACACTAAAGGAATCTATGTTTCATGATCCCATGCTATAGATAGTTGATTTTGAAAAACTACTCTCCCTAGAAACTCATCATGCAAGGGGTCATGTGGGAGGAGCGGTGTGAATCTAGAAGAGAGGGTCATTAGCCTTTAACCAAGAGATTTATCCCTCTCAATAAGCTTGGCCAATGGTTTAGGTTTGTTCGTTGTCATCCATGCCTTGAAAACATTGATGCATCATTTGGATGGTTTAGAATTTACTACTAAGTAGCTCACCAATTAAAGGAATTGTTAGATTCCAGTTTCAAATCAAGGAGAATTGTATGTTTTGAATTGATACCCACAATGTTGCTTGCAAGGAACGGCATTTCTCTATCAAAGGCTACTAGCACACCGCTTACAAAGAGCATTCGCATAATTTATCATCAATGGCACTCCTCCTTGAAGAGAGAAATCATGTTTGGATGTAACATGACAAATCTCAATATGTGTAGCTTTTGGACTTTGTTTGAGGATCTTATGATTTCACAAGATTTTTAGCTATAAATTTATCCCATATGGAGAGGTGTCCTCCAACAACATCCATTCAAAATAATTTAGCGCTTTCTCACAAAACCCACACTCAACATATATTGCAATTAGGATGTTTGATGCTCTTTGTATTGGCGATGTCTAGTTTTCAAAATCAAATCACAAGTACTCTTCAATTATCTCAAGGCAAGAGAAAACATCAAGCAATAAAAAAATCAATTCGAGATCTATGCTCCATCATAGACTTAGAAACTTATGCACTATAGTTGAGCCGCATACCTCCCATGCACATCAATCTCCTCAAGGCTCCCAAGTCCCTTGCTTCATCATCTCACACTTTCATATCATGCCTTGCAATTGCCTATCTTTAATCATAAGTTTAGTCATCATGATTCTCTTATCAATGAGGCCTCCTTAATAAGAAATGGCCGTACCTCTATTCAAAGAACTCCATGATCTTATAGCACATTGATCAGAATCTACAAATATTTATGATTTTAGCAAGGATGACAATAAGTGGTTGATTTCTTTTGACACATGGCATATAAGTCAGGCTAAAGAGAGTGGCCAGATAAGGCAATGATTTTCTCAAGAAAAATCACATGTGCTTACTACTTACAATACTTCACAACCATACACAACAAATGCGCACTTATCACATTTTTCATAGTGCATATAAAGCGCACCCCTCCACTAACACACACCTTGCATGTGCACCCATTTGCCCTATCAACATTTTTATGCACCATGCATTGCACTTCATCATTTTTCAATAAGGTTGGAAGAAATGATGCATTCACTTTGGTGGAGATGATGGATCTATTGAAAGAATGTAGATGCAAATGCTATTTATGCTCTTTGATGTTCTAGCTATAGGCTAGAATGTCATCACACCCAGAGCATACTATGAACTTGTGAGTGCTATGCCATTACATGTCATTTATCAACATGACAAACATGAGAGGTGCATTAGTAAGTCCAAATAGCATTATTAAACGTAGCTAACAAATATGATTCTAAAAGAACCTTTGTACAGATTCTTGACTAAAGAATGATATGATGGTATCCACGGTTCAGTAAAAAAGAATGGCTCCATGTAAATCATCCAGCTGATAGTTGATTATAGCCATAGTTTTCAAAATTCTTCAAGAAGTAGAAGGTGATTAGCAAGATTCAATCTATCTAGTACAAGGTTGTCCTTGCATCTCTCCTTCATCTCAAAATTTCAATTTAAAGGCTGGTCTATGGATAGGTTACACGTTCCTTAGGATTTTAGAGCATTTATTGTTGGGATTAACTCATGATGCAACTCATTACTAACCATTCAACAAATTAATAATGTGTTCTACCATGTCCGTGTTGCCATCTTGGGTGGTTCGAGAGCTAACCAATGCATTGTCTATGGAGTCATTGGACAGATTGAGAATAAAAAGTCACCTAAATACTCAATATCAGAGGGACTTGGGAAAGACCCATTGTACCTTCAAAAAATGATTCATAACATTCCACACAAACTAATAAATTTTCTTATATGGATCAATAGCTAGATGCTTTGTAGAATGCCATGTCATTCAAAGATGTATACCTATGTGAGCTAGTTTAGTTAGCTAAGAATCTAGCTTGGAAGGAGCAAAGATTGAGTGTGATGGTTGGCCAATAGAAGCACTAAGAGAAGAAGCAGAGGGCTCACAACAACCTATGAGTTGAAGCTGAATGGTGCATGACGATGAACCAATAGCTTGAATGGCCCATGAAGGTGAAGAAGATGGTAGTGTGCTACAACCAAGCATGGAAAGTTTTTCAAAATTTTCTACTCTAAAGCTCTAAACTAGAGCAACTTCCTCCATGTGACCTCTTCACAAAGCAAGTCCATAATAATCTTATTATACACTCCTTCCCCTTTATCGCAAATGGGCTTGTGTGGCCTAGTGGTGAGTTCTTCAACCTTTCCTATAGCTCCATTTCTCAAGCTCCGTTACCCAAACATCCATTAGTATAGGGTCATAATCAAAACTTGGGGTCATAAAGTTAGAATTGAAAAGGTCTTGGCTTGATCCCAAAGGTAAGCATCCTCCCCTTAGTAAATATTATAGTTTTTCACCCTTTTTTAAAAAGGCAAAAATCAAAGTTCCAATAGCATATTTGTCTCATTCTTGGCATAAAAATGCATCAATATTTGGAGCTGTATAAATTTATCCAATGAACTCCAAATTTAGAGCTTTTGAATAAATTTGAAGAGTTCATATCTATTTACATTGTGCATTTCTCAATTGGCAATTTTGAGCAACTTGGTAGTGGCATTAGAAGACATTATGACTAACAAGCATGCACAAGAGTATTTCAAATTCTTGAGACATCATCAAGATGACATTTGAAAATTTTCATATGGTATACACCTTGATATTTGAATTCACTTCCACATCTGTAAATATTCGATGAAGATCTCTTTATTGGTATATACATATGCTATATACATATTTATAGCATGTCTTAAAAGTATGGTGTTTTCTCAAGTGATGCATTTCACAACAATATAGACCACATTGGTGTCCATCTTCGAGGGCAAGACATTGGTCATTGAAGACACAATTGGCAAATCTCAAAATAAGATATGGTGTGCAATGACGAACCATCTAAATAAATTCAAGATTCTCAAGGAAAATTTGGTTGAGAATGGGTTTGAAATGGAAGACTTAGAGTTTGTTGAAATGACACTCAAAAATATACCCCCATACTTTGAGAGCCTCAAGGTGGTAATGATTACTAGAGGCACTTCTATCAAGTTTGATAAAGCCTACTTATTCAAGAGGAGGATGGGAGAAAGGGATTATGAAAAGACCATGCTGAGGGGACACGAGTGGAAAAGATGCATCATATGTTTTTCAAATGTAAGAAGCCTTCATAAGAGTGCATAATAGAGTGGGACTTGATCTGAGCCTAAACAACCCAAGAACAATCAAATTAAATAAATACAATAACCTTATAGATTAAAAATTAGCTAAAGAAAAAAAATGATGTGTTGTGGCTATGGCAAACTAGGAGGCCACATTGACAAAGATTGCACTAGCAAGCCTACGGCTGGGTATGGAAACCATGGCAAGAGATACTTCTAGGCACATACATAAGAAGCCAAGTGTGCTTCAAAAGGTTCAAAAGGAGGTAAAGCTTCACATAAGATGTGTTTTGCTACATAGGGATTTACAAATTACGTTTTTAAATAAATACGTACTTTTTGATTAAAAAGTGCACTTGGATGTTCAAAACACAAAAGTGCAAAATTTTCAATGGGTTTCAGGTGTTCGGTTGATCGGCCAAATACCATACGGTACACAAATACGCTGCATGATATTTGGAAAAACATCGCATGGTAAAATAGATTTGACATGCCATAAATCCATATATTATGTGCCGAATAGTCATTGGCATGTTCACCACTACTTTGGATGCATGTATCAACAAAAGTGCTTCAATTACCATGCAATAAATTGATATATTGTGGGGTATTTTTGCTTGGGTCTATAAAAGAGCCCCACTCCCCATTTCACCTCATTTGTTGGCAAAATCACACACTGTTGTCATCATGATTGCCTTCATTTTGGTGAGTTTTCCACTTTCACTTTGGTTTTTGTGTCAGTTGGGGCTAGGTGATGGCTCATTTTTGTTGGTCGGAATCCCTTGCCCTGACATGTAGGATATGAGAGAGAGAGAGAGATAGATAGATAGATAGATATTAACGTCTCTAAAAGGCCAAACGGCCTATGAGACTAAAACAGTCGATACATCTGCTAGTGTTGTCTCATCAAAGAGAACAACAAAATAAATAAGCTGAAAGCTAAGACCTACTAAAGGTACTTACAGTCAGAGGGACTACAAGTGACCCAAAACTAATGAATTACCAAGCAAGTATTACTAAAAAGTACCAATTGAGAGAGAGAGAGAGAGAGAGAGAGAGAGAGAGAGAGATGTATTTGAACATCTCTAGGAGGCTTCGTTGGCCTATGAGACAGAGTACAATCACAAAAGTAACTCATATAAGCAACTATAGGCTTACACAAAAGGGCTCATTAAGGCCCTTTGTGGAGGACTAAGCTAAAAAAGATACAACAAACAAAACTAGTACTTAAAATTCATGGTCAAAATACATCGCCTTGTGTTAGGGTGGCTCTCCTATGATCTGCAAAATAATCCTATATTTGTGTCTATCGGGTGGTGGGAGGCATGGTCTTCATGATCTATGTATCTAGTGGGCCATGTCAATAGTGACGCCTCTTGTTGGGGGCGATGCCCTTTGAATATGGCTGAGACGGGCTAGGCATCTAGCGTGTGTGCCTTGGTTCATCTCTATGCCTCTGGTTGCATCTCTCCACACCATCATCTCATCCCACTAACCCACTTAGCCCTCACATCATCTATCTCCTCCTCATCAACCCCACTATGTCTAGGGGTAGGCTCAAAAGTGTAAAAGTCTATAACATTTTGCTAGGCTCGATCTGGTTCACACATGTCACTGTCCCAATGCCCTCTGCCTTGGTGCTTCATTGTAGGGGCTGATCTCTCTCTCTAGTACTGATCCATATATCTTGTCTAGTGTATGGGCATGGTAGTTCCAGTGTCCATGGAGTTTCTTGGTCCCAATTAGATGTGTGATTGGCCTCGATCATAATGGTTATGTGATGCTGTTACATATATGTTCTAGCCTCGATCACCTTGATACTAGATAGCAATTTTGCAAATATTTTTATTATGTTAAGTCAGTAGCATTGTCATGTGTCCATTGCTTTAGAAAGAAAAATGTTGTTAGTAGTTTTCTATTTGTTGGTGGGGAAGTTCTATAAAAAATACTTTGCATTAGGATAGTCAATTGTGTTGGCAGTTGCATATTTTTGAGTGGCTTAATTGATATGAGCACTACTTGTATAATTACTATGTTTCATTATTTTAGAGTAGTTTTAGTGCTTATGTAATGATTTTTGTGTGCTTACATAATGACTGTTAAGTGCTTTAGATTTTTATACATCCATCCATCATGGCAATAATGGAGATAGAGAAAGACAAGCTAAAGACTGAGATTCAAGATGCTTGTCCATCAGCTAGCAGTTGAACATATGGTAGGGTTGAGCGATGAGGATATTTGAGCTGTTGCATCTTCAAAATATTTGCAAGACCAAGTATTCTAAAATCTTTACATTAGCTTGCAAGGACATGGTCAAATATCAAAGTTTGGTTTGGAAATGATAGTGGTGTAGTTTTTTCCTCGAGTATGGGGAGACCCGATAGGTCAATGGAACATATTCACCAAGGGGACAAATAAAACCTTGCCTGTCAATGGAGAGGAGAAGCTTGCGCTCTAGACAGTTGAATGAAGGGAGTCACAAGCTTCTAATCAAAGAAAAATTCAAGGGAGAAAGGGCTTGTAGAGGAAAAGCGACATCTAGTGCCCTGGCCCATTTTAATGAGATGGCTAGTGGGTGAGATGCAAACACTAATCCTGCTCAAGTTGAAGGAAGGGCACAAATACATTTATGTATGCAATTTGCCACCATGTGTATCACATAGTGTGTTTTCCATTGGAAGCACAAACCATTCATGAATCAGTGGGGGTAGGGGAGGGGAAGGAAAGGTTTATTAGGTATAGGTAGAAAGTGTCCCAAGTATTAGATCAACATCATCATATGTTGGAAGATAAGTTGTAGAGATGATCCCTATGCTCATGCATTGCTAAAGAATGAGCTAGTGATGACTATGATCCATAGAGCTCTCTATCAGGTAACAAGATGCTCACACACCTAGGAGCTCCATTTTTCAACGGAGGCAGTGTGCACGTCGTCTCCCATAACTTTATGGAACATATGTCAAATGGGTTGAAACTATGCATCCAAAAAAAAACCTTGCTTTGATTGGAATTTCCCGCTCACCAAGTTGTGATCAGGTTCTTTTGCCAACATGCTTTGTCTATTGCAACTGATATTGCAATTGCTTTGAGAGCAGTTCATGAACAAAAATATACACACACATATTTGCAAGCAACTCTACATGTTGGATTACATGGGGGATTTTATTTTGGTGCAAGTAGCAATCATTGATTGGGGAAGAAGTCTACACTTGACAAAAAAAAACTAAGAGTTGGATCACCTTTGCCCCTCCAGCTAAATTTCCCGGGTTTGCACTAGAGCTATATGCAAGTTCACATGCACATCTGAAGCCCACGGGCACATGGAAATCGGAGCTAGATAGCTTTATTGTGGGTTGGTTGTTTAAAGAAATGGCCAACTTTTCTCATAGATGTTGCAGGAGCATTTGGTACAACTCACTAAAGGGAGGGATTGTGGTCAAACTTTTGGTCCAAAATATACTATGCAAGGTTGATCCAAAAGAGAGAGCTATTGTGGGAGAGATTGTGAAGTCTCTGGCAGTGACTCACGTGTCTTGGGGATCATGGGGGAATGCCGTTGAAGACTATACTCATGAACAACTCCTTGTGGGAGCTCTGTAAGTGCAAAACCATCCGCTTGTCTCACCCAAGCATCTACCAGATCATGTGCAAGTGATTCCACAAGGGGAGGGAAGAGAGAGGGGCAGGGAGGGGAAGGGGAATGAGAGCATGGGGAAGAGGAGATGGGGGTAGGAAGAGAGTGGCAAACACAAGACAACTTAGCAAGAAGAGCAAGAAGACTCAATGCAAGAGAATGAGAAGAAGAGAGAGCTTCTATTACAAATCTTGCAAGTACACAATGGATACCAAAGTCAAACTTTTGGTCCTATATACACCCACCTTTTTAAGGGAGGGCTAACCCTTATGCTCTATGTACCTCTCTTCTCTCATTTTACAACCACTTTTGCCCATTCGGCTCCAAGGGAGTTATCATTTGCTACTCCTCATACACTCTCCTATAGTTTTTCTTTCTCATCATAATACAAGAACTGTTAACCAATGTGGTGGTTAACATGCCCCCCTTCATGTTCACAATCCATCCATGGATTGTGTCTGATGCATGACGTTGGACTTGAGGGCATTGTTCATAATTTTGTAGCAGTCGAATGTCCCATGGGAGATACAACAGAACGGATGTAGCAGTTTCCATAAATGCATCTTGAACATGTCTTCAAAGGTCTGGATGTGATGACCATGAAGATTCCAGACATATATATATAACCACATCACTTGAAAGAATAAGGGGTGCTCATTGAGATTGAATACTATTTCCATGCGAGCCACTGCTAGTGATGCTCTTCCGTTGTTGGTAGGTTGAGAGTAGGGAGGTTCCGTAGCAAAATGATGAGTAGTCAGAAAAATGCAGGGTCGCCACAACTATTAGACTTGGGACTGATGCGAATGTAGTGTTTAACTCTTCCATCTTGCAACCAGAGCGAGTGAAGGCCAACCTTGGGATCTGCTTCCCTCATCTTCTCAAAATCTGACCAACTCCATCATTAGCACGGTGGCATGTATGTGGGTTCAATCCATTGTTCGAGCCCTACACAACAGTAAGTCCTCCAAAATGCCACGTGTTTCAAAAATGGAACCCACCACTTTGGCTGGGAGACGTGCATCACCATCGACCGTGTCTCTGTAGCTTTTTTCTGTTCCTCCTTTGCCCAGAGCCATTCAAGTTTTGTTTTTTGCTAGAGAAGACCTTGTTGCCACTTTTTTGCCTCATCTCTTTATCATCGTGCTTCTTCTTCCTAGCACTTGCGTGCTACTTATTTATCTTGCTGTCCTTTGGTAGCTTCCTCCTCTTGTGCCCTCTGTCTTTGTTCCTCCTTACTTTTCTTTGGTGAAGGCCTTGTGGTGGATGGGGCTGAGAGCAAACCAATATCCTTGTCTACATCACCATAGCCTTCCAGGATGGGGTCATCAGAGAGATGATGGATGATTGGCATCAAGAACATTGGGTTCCCAATCTTTTCGCCGTCATGATTGCAAACAATGAGTATCTCCTCATAGAAATAGCCGGCCCATTTTGTTTCTTTGGGCTTGATGAGACATGCTAGGATGTTGGGGAGTACAACAATATGGTCTTCTGTCAGTTGAATCTAGGCGAGCAAGGTGATTGCCTGGGCTACCTTGGCCAGTGTGACTGATTATGTGGCTGATTCTCAATGAGAATGATGGGTACCCCTCCCGTATGCATTTTAGAGTTGTAGGGGACCACTATTGCCAATCAATTTTTCATTGCCCACACAATTGCAAAAGGTTGGGATATTGCTGGGAGGTTAAATGCCTATTGGATTGTCTCCACCGTAAATTGGTAGAAATGCTATTGCACGTCTACATGCAGCCAGCTCGAGGTGCATATTGCCTAACTGTATCGGTCAATAAAATCTACGACTTAGTGAAGGTTGAGGTGTCATGGAAACTGGTCTGCTATTGAATGAAAGCCAACCAATCAGATGCAAGGCACCAGATCTAGGTCTTGGAGTACCTCATACGCTATCGCATTATGGTAATAAATTATGTAGTCTTTTGCATTGCATTTGAATTGTGAATGCAACACCACATCCTATAGCTATTCTAGCCATTCTTGGCCAAGAGGAGAAAACCTAGTGACCTATACTGGATGTGTAGAGAAGTTTGGGACCTCTATTGTGTCCTGGATATGGCATTTGTGGAGGGTGCGCATAGTGGATTGTTGAGCAGAGGACTCTGGCTCATGGTTTTGCTCTTGCTCCATCTGATCGAGTAGAGGCAAGAAGATTATACGAGAGGTTAAAGGGGTGACATAATGAGGAAGAGCAGAGGAAACTTACCTGGAGAGTTCCTCAGTGGAGAAGATGTCATGAGTGCTTAGGGAGTGTGAGGAGATGGTGGGCATGTAGATTAAAGAGGGGCATAAGTGACTGTGGGAGTGTTTGGAGGCAATGGAAATTAGAACAAAAATCCAATAGAGTTTTAGCACGAGAGCAAGTGAGGTACTAGAGAACGAGGCAAGCTATTTATATAGGGGACTTCTTAAAGAAGGGGGTTAGCTTTAGCAATAGCATACCAACTGGCTTTAATAAGACAGCGACTGGTGTTAGCAAGGAAAATATAGTGGCGACTCAGCGTTAATAAAGTAGCAAGGTAGCATTAATATAGCATTAGGTAGCTTTATTAAAGTAGCGATTGGGGTTAAAGTAGCATTAATATAGCATTCATCTGACCCAAAGATGATGTGGCATGGACCCTGCTCTATTCTCACCTAGGATGTAGACTTTCTATTCTCCCCTAGATTTGTGCATGGATTATGGAGTGAAACTATTAAGACTGAGAGTACCTAGAGTCTCTCCAGGTGGTGTATTTGCTCAATGCACCTTTGAGGAGTGTGTGAAGCCTAGAGAATTGGTGACACACGTTCATTGATATTGTCTTCAACTAATTGGAGAACCACTTGGAGTTCAGCATCAACATGTGGGATCCATTGATTTCGAGTGGTCTTAGCGAGGGGATTGGCATATGCCTTAGATGCTTGTGGTGCACAAACAATGGTAGGTTCTTGTGGGTCTATCCTTTTTCTGGGGACAGGTTGTTGTGGGTCTACTATGTTGGTCGCCAATGCAGAAGTTGAAGCTAAAGCTCAGTGTGGTAGAAGGTTCTTCAAAACCCATCGTGTCTTGCCCTTTGCTTGAAGTGCAATAGGTTCTTGTGTTAAAGATAGGTTCTTGTGTAATAGTCGCAACTCATGCTACTAATTCCTGTAACATAATCACTCAATTGTACGCGATATTTCTCGAGGTCTCACTTTTGATGTGCTGATCTACGAGGTCCCAGTAATAGTGTCTTGTGTTGCTACCTCATTTTTGGAGGCAGGTTCTTGTGTGACTACTATGGTCTGTGCCGTAGAGGATGTAGGATGCCAAGTGGTATCATCTGAACTTGGGCACCCATATAAAGTTGTTGCCTTGATAGAATCCTTGGGCTTCCAATAACCGCTTTGGTACCCACCTATCATGGAGCTTTTGCTGACCACTGGTTGGTTGGTATTTTCTTGAACTGTTTCTCTTCGGGCGTGTGGCTGTAGCTTTTATGGGTGCAACATGAGAATGGAGAGGCAAAAATGTAACTTGACTCTTTCTTAGCATGATCTTGGAGGTGGAAGTTGAGACTACATCCTTTGGGTGCCACTAGTACAAGCACTTGCCCTTATGTGTGCTCAGTGCAATTCAGGTAGGCCGATCATACTTCGTTGGTGTCGCTAGCTAGACTTGGAGTAGAGGCGGCGGATGATGAGGAAGCCATTGTTGAGACGTTGGGATCAGAGGATGCTTGCACCCTTTCTCACTATAGGGGATGCTGGAATGGCAGTCTTGTCCTTGATTGAGAACACGAATGTGCGGCCATTGTTAGTTAGGGTAGCCGTTTGTTCTCACCAATCAATTTGGCAATTGGCTGCCTAGCACCATGTCCTTCTGTATGTGAATGACCTATTCATCCATGACACATTCTGGCATAACATAAAATCAACTCACCACACATTGGTGGTTATTATCTGACAAAGGAATTTCAATACAACTGATAGACCAAGGGAAAGTTTGCTATTTACAGATTGAACCATAACAGGTGTGGGTTCAAGGTTACCTTGAAGGTTAGGAGCCGAGTACACGTATCGTCTGAGATCAAGTTGTGGCTGACATCTAGACCAATGAAGGCATCGATTGAGAATATTATTTCCCAGAACAACTAAAAATCGGCTTGCACCCTTGCGGAGGACAACCATCAGGTCCTCCATGGGGTTTAACCCTTCGATGGATGCCTTATAAATCGATATAAGCCCTAATTTTTTTGCTTTATCTTGACATGCTCTAGCTTCTTCAAATGCTTGTCGCTTCGTCCGAGTAATCTCCGATTTAATTTCCTTTTCTCGATGGATGGCCTATAACGTTTGCAATGTTAAAGGGCCATAGTAGTGCTTAAGATTACTACCATTAATGTAGCCGTCCATCTCAGTACCATCCAGGGTTGCAATTCTATAGGACCCCTAAGTTGTAATCTCTACAACTTGGTATCGACCCATGCCGCAATACTTCAGCTTGTGCTTGGTGTTTTAACACTATATAAAAGAGCGAGATCACCCTCTTTCAAATCCTTATTGTGTAAGTTGCAGTAAAACCACTTTTGTGGCACAACTTTCACTTTTATGCCATAAGCTGCTCTTAGCCTCATTTCATCGAGCTTTTCTAGCTCCATTAATCTCTCAAGAATTGCCTTGTTGGATATTCAATCCCTAACCGCCGCGACTCTGAGACTTTGCACAATAAATTCCATGGCCATAACTACCTCTACCCCAAACACAGGGCTAAAGGGTGTGCAATTCATTGCCACTTTGTAGGCCATTCGATAGGCCCATAGTGCTTTGGTTAGCTTATGCTTCCAGTCATTTGTGGCAGGCCTCAATCATGCACATCATAATTTGGCACAAAAACTTATGAGTTCTCAGCCAGACCATTTGCTCGGGGGTAATATGGGGTGACTTTCGATGCACAATGAGGAATTCACTCATCAATATTTAAATTGTATCATTCACAAAGTGGGTTCCTTGGTCCTCACAATCTCAAGTGGAAGGCCAAAGCAAGATATTGCGTTCTGGTATAGGAACTTTGTGGTGGCTCTCACATCCACTTTCCTTGTGGCTCTGGCTTCTGCCCATTTGGTGAAATAGTCCGTGGCCAATATAATATAATACGCTTGAGTCCCTTTAGCGGCGGGACTGATTGGACCAACAAAATCTATCCCCCACTTTTCAAAGGGCTGGTCAATGAGAACTCCTATCAAAGGCATGTAGCCCTAGTTGTGTGGTATGGAGGCACGTTGGCAAGGATCATAGCATTTGACAAACTCGGTGGCATCCATGAAGAGTATTGGGCACCATAATCCAACTTGTAACACCTTATGGGCCATAAGCTCTCAAAGACTATCGCAAACTCATCTTCCCAGACACATCATTGCACAATACCATCTTTTTCCATTTGATAGAGCTATGCGGCTATCAAATGATATGGGGCCGCATCTTTGATCAATTTTGTAGCCCTATCCTTATTGAGTGCTTTGTCTTGAGGGAACCTATTTGCTAAGAAGTGTCCAATCTCTAGTGCCCACTCAGGAACCAAGTTGACTAAGAATAATGGGGCATCTGGAAGATTGTCTTCCACTCTTATCTCGCAAATTCTCCATTAGGGATTTGAGACATATGATCAACCATGCGGTGTGTATGTCCCTTCTTGATCGCCATTGTGAAGTCAAATTCTAGGAGGACGAGCATCCAATGGGTGATAGGGTTAGTCATGCATGGTTTGTTGACTAAGTAAAGGAGAGCCTAGTGATCTATGAAAAAGATAAACTTATTAGCTAAGAAGTAATGGGTAAACTTTTTAAATACATACACCATAGCCAATCCTCCGCGTTCGCTTGTGTATCATTACTTTTGGCATCATTTAGTTGGCGACTAGCAAAGTATATTGGATAATCCAAGTTACACTCACTTGGCTATGCCACTATGCACTCTATCACAAATTTTGAGGCATCAGTGTGAACATGCAATACTAAGCTCTAATGGGGGGCTCGCAGAATAGGGGCAGATGCCAAGACCCAATTTAAGGGTCTCATAGGATAGCTGACACTCTTATGTCCAATGGAATACAATCAACAAGTAGGCATGAATTCTTAGCATAATTGTAAATAAATTGATAGTAGTAGCTCATATGCCTGATGAATCGCTGTACACCCTTTGCATTCGTGGATGGGGGTAATTCCAAAATGAACTTAATCTTTTTACAATCACTGGAATTTCCATTCTTGGACACTACGTGCCCAAGTATTACCCCATGCTTCACCCAAAATTGGCACTTCAAGGGGTTGAGGGAGATCTGGTAGAGATGACATCTCTCAAATATGAGTCTCAAATAATTGATATGATCATCCCATTTAGAGTGAATGCACAGATTATCTAGGAAAACCTCTAGAAAATCCCTCAAGTATTCCTTGAAGGCAATAATCTTTAGCTGTTGGAATGTTGTGGGAGTGTTAGTGAGTCCAAAGATCATCACTTTTGAAGCATACACTCCCCATTCCATGGTGAATGTAGCTTTATGCTGATCTTGAGGTGTTATAGACACATGATTGTATTCTGAGAGCCCATCTAACAAGTTGTATGACACCCAATCAATATGCTGATCTCATAAATGAACCCTACGTCAATTTGTTTTTGTATCTCCTCTCGAATGATAATTGCATTTTTTGGGTTCATAGTCTAGGGTCGTTGCCATATCGGCCTACTGTCATCCATCATAGGGATAGTATGCTACACTACCTCTGGTGGCACACCTTTCATGTCCGTGTACTTCCAGGAAAAACAATCTTGAAACTCATGTAACAAGGTTAGCAAGGCCTGTTCTTGCTCGGGAGTCAAATCATCAGCTATGTACACTGGCTTAGGGTCCTCTCCTATACCAAGTTCACCTCCTTGACCTTAGCAAGACTGTCATACCCATTTTGGGCTCCTTGTTTGGCTGACCTCTTAGCTTATTCTAGAAGTACTGTGTAGTCATGTACTATGTAAGCTTTGAAGTGCTTAGGGACTTGATGTAGACTAGTCTCTTCTTCATCCCTGTCATCTTCTACATCTTTTGGAGCAATTTGCTTCCCCTTGTAGGGGGTCTTAGTGTCCTTGCCTTTGAGGCCTTGGTTTTTGGGGTGGTTTATCCTCTGTAGGAGGAGCTCCTCTACCTTAAGGGAACTGAGGGGGGGCTTTATTCTATTCAATCTAGCTACACATTTCGCTGAGAAGTTGTGGCGCACTGTAATGGCACCCACATATCTTAGCTAGTGAAGTCTTGACCTCAATTTCCTTACCCCTTGATTATTAGTTGGGGCCGTCAAGACATTTATCATGTTAAGGGGAACTACCATACCCGGCCCTTGGGGATCGTAAGCCACCATCTTGGTGCCTATCTTTTTGACCACGTCTATAGTTGCCAAGACATGCATCTAATTCTGGGAGAACTCGGGCTTCGGCAATGGAGCATACCAGTGCTCATCTTAATTTTTACTCGTATCCTTTTCAATACAGGCTTGGAACACATTTATAGGGGTAGTTCTCTAATTTGTGTCCGATTCGGCCACCGTAAATAGATTGCCAGTCATGGGGTGTGCCTTCCAGGTTTGTAGGTTAACCCTTACAATTTGCTCATCCTTGCGTAGATATATTCTATTAGATGCCCATTCATGCACTAGGCCTGTGGCATGCATAAAAGTCCTGCCTAGAATGACCTCATAGCTACTCGGTTGCCCTTGGAAGTCCATCACCACAAACCAAACACGGTAGGTGAGACCAAAGGTTTTGATCTTTATATCCTTTAGGACTCCCACCGACTGAGCTGTCTCACCGGCATCTAATTTTACAATCATATTGGTGCTCTCCATTTTGGGCTTTTCCCATTTTGCCTAGCATTGCTTTGTGATGATACTGACACCCACTCTCCCATCCAAGATGGTCGTGGCCTTCTTATTTTGGTAGAATACTGAAATTACAACATTTGTGTCATCACTCTCAAAGTACTAGCCCAGCTTATTGACTAGTATTTCTAGCACATTTGGCTCCTCATGTGGGGCTTCAACAACCTTGGTGTCCACTTCTTCTAGGTTGACCATCTTCCCATTCATCCAATCGGAGATCTCTCTCCAAAGGATGGGATTTCCTGTTAATAGGGCTACTATGGGCATCTTTATTTCTGTGGACAAGAAGTCAGCAAGCCCCAAAACATCTGGAGGCTAGCCAATTGGCTCTTGGCCTTCCGATTGTGGTTCTTTGAACTCGTAAAAGGACATGGGGTCCTCATCTACAACCTGTTGCCAACAAGTAGGGTCCCCGTCGAACATCTTATGATGCAATAGGGACTTCCCTGATGAGGTGCTATTTGTGACTATCTCATCCACCTTATCTAGGGTAGGCAAGGGATTTATCTAGGGTAGGCAAGGGCTTTAAGGTTCTTTTTGGAATATGATGGTTGGCGTGGATGGTGTCCATGCTTTTATTGGTCTTGAGCCATTGTTTGGATCTTTCTTGACATTCCTAGACTAATCGCTATGCCCGTGCTAGGTGTTGCTTTTCCATAGCTAGGTTGGGGTATTCATATTGACCAATTGGGCTTGTCCAACATATGCGGCTATGTTTCACCCACCCTAATCCCATCCTCATGCCATGATATAGTGGGGTTAAAGATCGAGCGTACAGGACTTGATGATGTCAAGGTGGAGACGGTTGTGATCTCTTCATTTGACCCACTCTGGATGATGTCCCAATCTGAACCTTTCCCTACCTTAACTGCACTTGCTTGGCCTTTACCCTTAGATTGGGAGGAAGTTGACTTTTTTCTATTAGCTTGTTTGTGGAGCTCCTTCCTCATGGCCTTAGCCCGGGCCCTCATGATCACATTCAATTATATTGAGGACACTTGGCCTCTCTCAATATGCAACAGGTTAATGTTGGTCTTTGGATCAGCTAGGAGTGGGAAATCTTTACATAGATGAATCACCCCACAACCACAACATAGGGATTGTTCGAATTGGATGCATTGGTCTAGGTGTGGGTTGATCATCCTTGTATGATCAGTCCTTAAGAAAGTGCAGTCCTTTGCATTTATATTAGGCCTGGTTGGCGGTTATTTTGTATGGACACTCACTAGCACGGTGTTGACATGATAGTTTTGATGCACAACTCAAAGGATGTGGGATTTAGGGTGAACAGGTGATCATGCAACTTAGCATCCCTTAATTTGATGAGAAATCAAGGTAGTGCCACTCGTCAATCATCCTCTCATGTGGTTCACATTGGGAATTTAAATGTTTAATTCTTGCAATGTATTCCCAGAGAGTTTGGTGCTCCTTCTGCTTAACTTCGTACAACTGGTTGATTAGACTCTACTTTGGGCCCATGGTAGTGAATCCCACTATAAAGACCTTCCTTAAGGTCTCCGAGTTGATCTCTTCCTCAGCCCCTATAGCCCTGTACCATTGGCTTGCCTTGTAAATCAAGGCTAAGCCAAAAAGCATTCACTTTATCTAGGTCACTAATGTCTCCAAAGGTCTCGCAAATTGGCTCAAACCTTTCAATGTGGGAGATAGGATCTCCACCTAAGAACTTAGTGATGAGCTTAGAGATCATGACCGGGTGGTTTCGTGAAGCATTAGTGTCCCTCCCCATGACCACTTGCCATGCCACCCCCCTTCCTATTGCTTGCACTAGGGTCCTCATCACCTCATCAATGAGTATTCTCTGTGGCATAGGCGGAGGTTCCTGAGGGACTGGCATAGTACCAAAGTTGGGCGGTCGCTGGGGTGGATTATAATAAAAGTTTGTCAGTTAAATAGGGATTGGGGTGGATAGTTCTAGCCTCATGGGTCCTGGAGCTAGTATGCATGATTGGCTCAGGCATAGTTGTCTTTCTGGTATGGGCCTTGGTATGGGTATGTTCATGTTAGGAACCAGCCTAGATGATGAAGCCATGGGAAAGGAAGTGCTCTTTGAAGCTCTCCCCCAAGTTGCAAATAGATTGGGACGAGGGGCCATTAATTGTGGAAAGTTATTATCCCTATAGTCCATATGATCATTCCTCCATCCCGTGGGACTAGGGGGCCAATAGTTGGGTATCGAAGGCTCAGAAGTCCTTGCGAAGGATGGCTCTTCCTCATTGTATGTGTGGCCCGAAAGCCTCTTTTGCTGATGTGGGTATGTTGTTGCTTCATGCATTATAGGATACTACAATTGGTCGTGGGTCTTACTACTCCTCAACCACCCTATTTTCCCTGGCAAATGGATTGATTTGGATGGGGTCAGCTAAGCCAAAGTGTTCCATCAGATTGGAGAACGATTCCCTCAAAGGCGAGGCTGTGGTGGAAGGGGTTGGGGATTAGGGCCTTACAGAGCTAGAGTTGGGAGCCATGGAGGCTCCACGATTTGGATTCATGTTATCTCCTATTTTAGTGTCAAAGCTTATAGTGTCCTTAGAATTTGAAGACTCCATGTGCATGGGACCATGTACCAAATATGATCTCAAGGTCAAGATCTTGGATGGAATTGATAGTGTGGCACTAGATGGATTGGTTTGTCATTATGTTAATTTTATAGCAGTGACTCCCAGTCTCAGTCTGGCAAAGTTGTCCAATTGGTTTTTGGTGCCCATTGAGGATTTTATTTTATTTTTTGGGCAAAAAATTAATGTGACTTTATTGCTTTATAACATGTAATACATTAAAAAGATATCACTAGAGCTTTTTGTTGTGACTATAATAGCCTTTACATCATGAAAAAACACAAAAGTATCAACTTCCAACAAAGTCTAGAGTGACTTCTCAAAGATGAAAGGAAAAGCTAGAAGTTTCCTCTTTGGAATCTGAGGTAGCAGTAGTAGAAGTATCTGTGGAGTGTCCATGAGTAGCAATGGTATCTATAGAGTGACCCTAAGCAATAGCAAGGCCCTAAAAAGGGTCAATGGACATAGAGGATAGCTGACATAGGTGGAACTTGGGTGAGATTGGCAAGGGTAGGAGAGAGCTGAGCAGAGAATCTAGAATGAGGGAGCTGTGTGTTGGCTCCAAGAGAGGCATCATGAGGATAATTTGATGAATCCACAGCCACAGAGGGGGATTTGGTGAAGCAGCCCACATTAGAGTGGAAGGGACTAGCAGCTACACCAGAAGAAGGAGCTTTTCTTGAAGAGCCATGAGGATGATGATGAGTTGAACCTAGGGAAGAGGGTAAGGGAGCCCTAGTTGTTGCAGATTTTCTTGGTAGGAAGGGGGGTAACTTGGCATGATCATGTGAAATGAAACAAGAATGTTTGTATCTAGAGATTTATGAAACTTATGGTGCTCAAGGTTGTATGCACTAACAAAGAAGTCAAGTCTCCTTTTTTCCTGTCCCACCATGAAGCAAACATAGCATCAATACAAATATCTTTATGATTAAATTGAAAATTATTTCTAGAGACCCATATGAACCAAAGAGCATGGGCCTTGATGAGAAACCAAGGCTCATGCCTTATTTTGCAAGCATCTCCTAGAGCAGAATAGCTTTTCGGTTAACAAGCTCACCACACTCCATCTGAATAAATTTCCACACTTTTATGGCATGAGGGCAAGCAACGAAAATATGGAAGACATCCTCAATAGAGTTTAAGCATCTCATACACTTGTCATCACCTTTACCAATGTTGAGTCCTCTTGAGTTAGACCATACTGCCTTATGATGAATTAGCCAAGCAAGACATGACATTTTCTCAGGCACAATCCTGATCCAAATTCTATGGAATCTGAGGTACCATATGGATCTGTCATCATTTAGTTTCAACCTGTTGTTGAGAGTTCTAAATAGATCCTACGTATCAGCAGTGGGAGTTGGGATAGGTAATAAAGAGGAACACCCCACCAAGCTAAACTCCTTATGCATGCATAGTACTAAGCCTCCCTTCCAACTCACATCCCCTTGCCATAATTCTAGTCTTCCCATAATCAGTCTCTGATGTTGATTGGTTAAGGAGAACTCCCTTCTAATTTCAAGCCAAGATTTCCATCTGATATGCCCTCTATTCCAAATTTGACCCAAGTTTTAAGACCTTTCTTGAATAAGGTAGCTGTAATTGTGAACTGTTCATCAGGCAGAGTGGGAGATGTAAATATAGATGATACCCAAATAGAATCAATGGCCATAAAGGTGCCTTTGCCAAAGAAAAGGAGGTATGCTTTTATCTCTTTAAAAGCCCCCTAGATAGACTTCCATAGGCGACTACCCTTGGATTTATAGGGTTCAGGGTTAAACAAAGCAGAGACAAAAGGATAGTTTTTCCAGTTAGGTGCCCTGTAAGGTCTAATATATCTCATGTTTCTCAATAGCAGCTATGCCCAATCCTCTTCTGGGTGGAGAGCATCTTTGATAATCCAGGTGGTAGAAAGTTTTTTGGCAGTAGAGGAAATGTCAATCACCCCTAGACCCCCTTCTTCTTTAGGTTTGACATAGTATTCCCATCTTACCTCAGAGATTTTGTTAAAACCTCCCCATAAAAAGGATCAACATAATTTGATGAATCTATCTAAAGTAGTTTTGGATTGAGACCAACAAGAGAGACAGAAAATAACAACATGATATAGGCAATGGTTGAGGACCAATTTCCTACCAACCAAGTTGGCTTGAAAGCTTCTTCATTTTTCTAGCTTTTTCTAGAATCTGTCCAATACCCAGTCCCACCTTTGTTTCATTGTGACATCAAACCCCATTGGAATCCCCAAGAGTCTAAAAATTGTCCCTTTTTGTATCTTAATGCATCCTAACTATTGGAAAACCCCCTATTCTTTCCCCCACTGAGAGTATCCTAGCCGGTTTTGGAGTGGTTGATACATGAACTTGAGGCTTGACAAAACACTTCCAAATAGTCTATTACACACCTAACATCTTGATCAGTATTTCTAGGAGTTAAAGTGGTGTCATCAGCAAACAATTGGCATAACAATTGTTTACCCATTACTTAGCTCTATCCCTTTTAGAGATCCCTCTTGTATTTGACTTCTAAGAAGCCAACCTAGAGAATCTGTAGCTATGGCAAATAAAAGAGGAGCTAAAGGGCAGCCTTGTCTGATTGATCTCTTAAAAAAAAGGGGTTACTCATGATACCATTGACATTGACGCCAGATGTGGCATTAGTGAGTAGAAGTTTAACACTTAAAATAAAAAAGGGACCCATTCCCATGTCCTGCAAAGATTGAACTATAAAGTCCCACTCCAGCCTGTCATAGTCTTTATCAAAATCAACCTTAAGAAAATAAATAGCTTGCTTGGTTTCCTTAGCATATTCACACCCTTCCCACATATTGATGATTGCTTCAAGAAGGTGATGTCCTTTGATAAAACCCTTTTGCTTTGATAGAATCCTAGAGATAAATCTTTAGCAAATATTTTATAGCTATGGTTCAACATTGTAAGAGGTCTCCAATTTTTTATCTCATCCTTGGGACCCTCCTTAGGAATCAATTTTATAATACCTCCATTAATGTGAAGGGGAAGAAAACCTTTCAGAACACTTTCTTGCCATAGTAGTAAAAGGTGTGGTCTAATTAGCTCCCAAAAAAATTTGTAGAACTTAATGGGTAGACCATATTCCCTTGGAGTCTTCCCATCTACCATGACAGCCACAACTTCTTTCAGCTCCTCTAGACTAAAGGGTCTCTCTAGGTAGAGGAGGTCAAAAGATTTAACAGCCTTATCCCTTATTATTTGAGAGAGCTATCTTGTCCTTTGTGTGTCCTCATTTGGAGGGCAAGTGCTGGATAATAGATCCTTGAAGTGATTTTGAATGTATTCAATATTCTCCTCAATGTTATTTAGGTGGGGGCCATTTGGACTTTTAAGGAGGGGAATCTCCTCTTGACACCTTTTTCTTTTGATTATTCTGAAGGTTTCCTTAGCAGGCCTGTCAATCTTTCCAACCCACCAGTCTCTATAATAAACTTTGGAGTCATTTAGTCTGATCTGTTCTTGCTTCTTGAGCTCTTTTTTTTCCTTGTTTAGATTTTTTTTTGCCTCTTCATCACCCTCTCTGGATTTTTGTTCTAAAGTGCTAATTTTATCTTGAATGCAATCCATCCTTTGAGCTTTGATCTGTGCCCTTTTCTTTTTGGCTGCTGTTAGAATATTTTGAGTATCCTTGACAGCCAATTCCCAAGCATCTGAGGCTGAGGTGTGCTTAGAAAAAGCACTATGCCAGGCCATCTTTATTAAGTTTTGAACACTCTTAAACTAGAAAAGTTTGGGGTCAGCCTTGAACTAGGAGGGACTCCTCTCACTAGATCCAAAATCACATCTCAAAAAAATAGGCTTGTGATCTGACAAGCTTAATGAAGAGTATGTTACCACTCTTAAAGATAGATGTCTATCCAACAAGCTTTGGGAAACATAGAATCTATCTAATCTAGCCTCCCTTCTATTCTCCCCTACTTGATTTTTGCACCAAGTAAACTCCTTGTTGTTATTGATATCAGCTAGCTGCTAGTGTTCTTTACACTCTTCCCAAAAAAGTAGTTCAGACCCTCAAATGCATGTGCCCTTTCCCATCCATCTGTCTGTTTTTTTCTCTATCATATTGAAGTCACCCATTAGGATGCAATTGCCATCAGAGCACTATAGAGATTCCCCTAAACCCCTCCTTTCTGAAGCTAAGTTAGGAGCATAAAGAGAAATCACTGAGATATCAATTCCTTTCACACAACACTATAGCATTAACCATCTGTTATGAACATCGATAGTAACTTGAGTAATACTTTCCTTATAGTGGGACAAGATTCCTAAATCTATGCCTCCTTTGCCATCCTCATGTGAGTAGTGTAGTACCAAATTCTTCTTCTATCTATTACTTTTAGTCTATCCTCAAGGTTATACCAACTTGCCTTGACCTCTTGCAATGCTAAAAAGAGAGGTGAAAGAGAATTAGGTCCTAGCCAAAAGGCTACTTCTTCACTTCTACCAGGGTCCATAAGTCCTCTAACATTGAGAGTCAAGAAGTCATTGTTTTATCTAACATACTTCTTTTGCCCCTTTTTAGCCATGGGGTTGGGGCTTTCACTTGCACTGTGGCTGCCTTGGATTGTCTTCTCTTATTTTGAACTACTGTGAATGTCTTGTCTTGATTAGTGTCTTCTTGAGAAGGTATAGTGGATTGATTGGCCTTTCCTTGATCATCCTCTGACTCTTCTTCATTGGCCTTTGCCTCTTCCATGGCATCTTCCCTATTGACATCCTCCTCAAATTCTTTGGACCAACCACCCTCTATAACCATGTTATCATCTTGATTGACATTGTCTCTCTTCTCTAGACTCTCGAGAGGATAAAAAAAGTTCTTATTGACTGTTTTTGATTGTCTGATATCCTTTTCATTGTTTCTAGTGAGATTTTGACCATTGGGCTGGCTTTTAATAGAAGGGTTCTGGGTTTTAGGTACCCACTTTTCAATGGGAGAGGGCTGTTTGGCAGCAATGGCTTCTAGCTCCTTGACTTTAGACCTCTTTAGAGGACAAATTTTAACCACATGAGTGGACAATCCACATAGGAAATAGGAATGAGGGAGATTTTTATATGTAAGGGGTTGTTCTCTAAAAACACTACCATTTCCATTAAGAATGGTGAGAGTCTTAGGCATCTCCTCAGCTATGTCCATTTTGATACAAATCTAAGGATTGCCTTTGGGATTGATAAAATTTTCTTGCTCTATTCCAAGGACTTCTCCCAACCCACTGCATAAAAAGAGAAGTTGGTTGCATAAATAAAGAGGTAAGTCAGGGAGCTCTACCCAAATAGGGATCTAGGGGCATCAGGGGAAAGTTCTTTGGACTACCAATCTAGATACAAGGGCTGATTCCTAATAGTCCAAAGACCATATTGCATGGCTCTAGAGGCCATCTTAGGTTTTTCAAACAGAAAGACAAAAAAGTCTTTCTTGAGGAATCTTACATTCAAGACATTTATTCCTTTCCTAATCCAATTCATCCTGATCCAGGACTCAATGAAAGTGAGAGGAGGCCTAACTCCAGGCAAAAAGCCTACTAAAGCATGAGTCCTTAGCTAGACTAGAGAGTCTTGAAGCAAGTTGTCATCCAAAGAGCCTTTATTGTCTTACCTTCTCCATCTGCTTGATTTGCTCCAATAGGGTGTTTTGCTCCAATCGCATCTAGTTGTGCAGCATACTTGGGTTCTGTGATGCCCGATGGCGGGAGGTCCTTAGCTTCTTCCTCGTTGGTTGAGGGTAGCCTTGACTCTCCTGGAGTCTGCCTAGAATCTCTTCTATCTCCTCTTGGGTCTTTGCTGGAGGAGCCTCTATTGGTTGAGGGAATACTGTCACCGGTTGCAGCTGGTCTATCTACATTGGCTCTTGCTTTATCACTTTGCATGGTTCCTCCTTCACCATTTTGACTGAGTGGGTGCTTGGAGGTAGGGCTAATACCGATATATGCAGCTCTTCCTTCACTGTTGTTGGCTGCATCTCTGTATTAGAGAGACTAAGCAAGGTGGGCTTTGTGTATGTCTTGGGGAACCATGGTCTAGATGCACTGGGAGAGCTAACAAAAGGATGTGATCCTAGGGGTAGACTGAAGAAGCCACCCCATGGCTTTTGATCTGCATGCGCATAAGAGGGGTGCATAGCTCCTCCTCCTCTTCGTCCTCTTCCACTATGGGAAATTGGGAACAGAAAGGTGGCGATTCATGTTCATCAACCTGGTTGGACACAAGAGCAAGAAAGCGACATTCGTCGGAGATGTCAAGGTGGTCAGGCAACTGGGGAGAGTGAGTCTCGACATCACGAGAGAACTCCGATAAGAAGTCAAGCTCATAGAGACACTGAGGTACGTCGAAGGAGATGTCTAGTGGATTGATGGGAGTGGCAGAGTATGGGTGTAGGGATCTAACGTCACCCTCAAAGCCTCCTCTATTCGATGTCTCCATCCTCCTCCATCTCCATCATCCCTCCAATCCCATTAAGGATTTTAATTTTTTTATTCAAGGTCACTGAGCACAAATGAGTGCTATACTACCTGTTCTACCTACTCAAATAAAAAAGGCACAAAAAACAACCACTTAAAAGCATCAAAATGAGGACTTTTGAAGGTGGCGGTGGTGGCTAAGAACACAGTCTTGTGTTAACTTGAATTGATTCAAACTCATTTTTAAGTGTTTGCAAGTGAAATGTGACTCCATAGACACCTTAGCAATCATACCTACTAGCTACTCCTACAATGTGGCAACAAACAACAAGCTCAAATGCGCAAAAAACACTTTGTGTAGTTTCTACTCTTCCTACTCAATAATCACACGTCTCCTTCAAAACCAACCTATACTCCACTAACAACACCTCTAGATAATCTAGAAGTATTTTGCGATGGGTGGATAATATTAGAAAGCTTGTGCAATATGGAAGCATACCTTGATCTCTCCGGCATTGGCGTAAAAAATGTGAAGAAGCTAGCGGTGACTCACATGTCATGGGGATCTTGGGGGAATGCCATTGTAGTGTCTACTCTAAAACAACTCATTTGGGAGCTCTATATGCACAAACCATCCACTTGTGTCACCCAAGCATCTACCAGCAAGGATCGTGTGTAAGTGATTCTGTGATGAGTGGAGGGAAGAGAGATGGGAAGGGAGGGAAAGGGGAATGAGAGCATGGGGAAGAGGAGATGGGGGTAGGGGGAGAGTGGCAATCACAAGACAACTTGGGAAGAAAGAACAAGAAGACTCAATGCAAGATAATGAGAAGAAGAGAGAGGTTCTATTACAAATCTTGCAAGCACACAATGAAGACCAAAGTCAAGATTTTGGCATTATATACACATTCACCCTCTATAAAATCAAGAATGGTAGGATTCGAGAGACTCTCAAAATAAGCATATCCTTGGAGGTACCCCTATCCACAAGAATTGTCTTGACTAAGAGTAGGGGGTTCCAAAAAAACCATAAATCATCCCACCACGAATTTGGGATCGCCACCGCAATCGCCAACATCCTTATACCTACCCCTCCAAAGATGAGAGAGGGCCTACTGCCTACAAGCCTCTATCTCTTTGGGAAGCCACTGAAGCCCCAAAGGATCTAGCTATTCCACTGTCCTACTATGCCCATCCAATGAGAGTCTACTGACATAACATGTGCCCCTCTGAATCTTTGATCTCTAGGTGCCATATGATTGGTTGTCTCTCGAACTCTTGTCTACATAATGGCCTAGCTTGAATCATGTCCTCCTGCCAATCTTTGCCACACTTCATAGAGAATCCTTATCAATGGAGACTCCCTTCCCTATCAAAGGAGCCTCTAAGAAGATCCACCTATAAGACTACTACCACTAACCTCCTATTCAAGGAGTGCCTCCAAGAAGCCCCCACTAGAGGAGGAGCTTTTAGGGTTCTGCTCCTAGGGTGAGGCCTCCACCATCAGCTTGCCCAAGAGGGCTCTGCTCTGCATCTTTGAATCTATGATTGTGTTGTCTAGCAGAGACACATGTGTTGTAGGGGTGTTGGAAGTGCACTGATAGAGCTCCTCACTCTTGTGCTACTCCTTATGGGAGCACTGCATAGTAAAGCCTTCACTTGTGTCACTCGAGTGCCTATCAGATCATTGCAATGGGGTTTCTACCAAGAAGGAGGTGAGAAAGAGAGAGGGGAGGGGGAGGGAAGGGGATGGAGAATGAGAAGAAGATTGTGGCAACCACAAAAGGCAAACAAGGAGAACAAGCAAACCTCAATCTCAACACATGAGCAAGAAGAGAGCTTGTATTTCTCAAAGATTGCATACAACAATGAAGACCAAAGTCAACCACTTGGCCTTTTATACATGACACCCTTTGAAGGGAGGGACAAACCTATTCCTTGTATCACTCTCTCTCTTTTGTTACAACTACTTGGGCCCATATGGTGCCAAGGAATATGCTAATTCTCTCAACCTTGTTTCTATCTTCAAATGGCTCTTGTGTTATCCATATATGAGATCCAAATGGGTCTTGTGTAATCTTTGCCAATTTGGGTGACCCTAGCGATGACTGCTTTGAAATTGAGCCATATGTGGCTCAAAACCCATAGGGTTTGGATAGGCCAGATCCAATTAGCATGCTCAATGGTTGTTAACATGTCCCCGTTCTTTTTGCTAAGCTATCCTGAGGTTAGCCGTGTTGCAGTAATAAGTGAGTGGAGAGGACCGCCTGGAGTACTATGTAGCAATCTAATTGCCCTGGGGTGATCTATGCGAAATATGGCCGGTACTTCCAAAAGTGAGTGGCATGCATGTCCTCGAACATGCGAATGTGATGGCCATTGAGGTTTTAGACCCAAAGGTACAAGTGCAAGTCTTGGAATTGGGAGGGGCTAAGGTCAAAGACAATCTGGTTATTAAGATTTGAAGTTTGTCATCGATTGGATGACTATGGGTAGGGAGATCTCGAAGTAGTAGGAGGATAAAGAAGTTGAAGTGCACTACTACTACCATTGTGGGGTCTGGGTACCAATTCGTAGGTATCATTGAATGACTGAAGGCGAAAGCAAAATCCTTCTTAAGTCATTTCCTTGGGAAAGATGTACTTAGGGAAGTTGTATATGATGTTGGGATATTTATTTTGGAGCTCTCAGAAGTGGGCCCAGGACCATCATCATTCCATGGGCATATAGAGGGGATGGATTTGCCACTCGAGGGGTGCATTGCGCTAGTAGCACTAAAATTGCTCCTTCTTTAAAAAGGGGATGCACCAGTGGGGTTGAAGGCTTGCATCTATGGCGGTGAGGGGAATAGGAACATTTGGAGCTAAGTTGTAGACACCATGTGTGCACTTCGGTTTTGCATGTCTCTAGTCATTGAAGGACTGAGTGATAAACATAGTGAGCGGATGACCTTCCATTATTTTGTACAAGTGAAGGCAGGAGCCTTCGAGTTGGGCCTTTTAATGATGCATGAGAGCACTGCCAATTAAGTCTTGGACATCTTTTGGTAGTGAGGAGGGGGGCGCTGGAGGAACATCATCATCAACATTTGACATGGGGTCCTCCTCTACATTCCCTGTGATCAAAGGTCGATCAGCTTGTGGACTAGAATTGTTGGTTGTAGCAATGTATTGATAGCTTTGTTTGGTAGGTCAACAAGAGCATTGGAGGATATGGACTAGGAGGTACCATGTTGTGTTAGAGGTGTTGGAGGAGTACTCGAGTTGGTTTGTCCAAGGAAGGGGAGGCAAGATGGGATTTGCGAGTTGCTGAGGGGGGTGGGCAAGATTTGTGGGGTGTGTGGGATCGAGATTAGGAATATCTATGGGTGGGGAAGGGGCCAATAGCGTTAAATATGGAGATGGCTTCCTGACCATGCTCCTCGGTGACAACTTTGGGATATGCTACATGAATTGTTTCAAAATTGCTCACCAAGGATTCATAGCACTTTATTGAGCAAAATGATGATGCCAAGGGGGTGGTAGATCGTGGAGTGATAGGCAGCTAAATGTCCCTAATTTTGAATTACCAAATCTCAACCATAGTTTTGCATCCAATTGATGTCGGCTTGTATGCTTTCGAGCATATAGACCCATGGGCTCAATTTGTCAGGCTTGGCTAGCTACATCACATCATCGTCCTATGGATAATTGTGGTGGATCGGTGACTATTTGACACCATGCCTAGAAGTTTACGAGAATGGGGTGGGCGACTTAGATTTGAAGATTGGAGGGACAAACTAGAGATAGGTTGGCAGGTTGAAGATCTATGAGAAGTAGGACATACCTAGAACAAGGCGACAATGGTGGGGATTTTGGCAAAGGATGGTCGGGTTGAGTGTGTTGGGTGGGAGGGGGGCAATGAGATTGATGTGGAAGATGAGATTTTGTGCATGGAGTGTGCCAAAGTGGATTTGAAGTGTTTGGGAGATTGTGCGTGGGGATAGCATGTAGATGGCAAGCTGTGCGGAGACCTCCATATACATGGCAGATTCCTGCTACTCCTTGTCATCCAGCGGACTACTCTAGGCATCTAGAGGTGCAAAGCTGCTCATTTTTGGATTGCAAGGCGATGGGGTGAGGGTTCATTCCTATGTGACGCAATCTTTAAGCATCTGGATTTGTCGGTCAGATCCCTCCCTATGCCTTGCATACATTTCCTTGGCCTATGCCCATCGCTCTTCCATAGTTTGGAAGAGCTCATCCTTGAGCCTTTTTAATAGTCACCTCTAGGTCCTAGAGCTTGGCTCTATACTCCACTACTTTGTCTAGGGAGACTTGCTCGATAGCTTGTGCGGTGTGACCATGATGGTGTGGCTTTCACGTGCCCTAACTTGAGCTTGCAGTAGAGAGGAGGACAATTGGGAGGTGTGCTCTTGTCTCCACTACAATATTGTGCACAGTACCTGAGGGAGTTGGTGGGCCATAGCATCTAGTAGCTCCATATTGTCTGCCTTTGATAATTGTTCGATAGACATCTTGCTACTGCTGTAACCTCCAGGCATCCGGTACTCAGGTGCACTGCAAAAGTGTAAGGATTTTGTGGGCCCCACCCATGGAGAGGAGGAAGAGCTGGTGACAAAAGAAGATGGCTCTCAAGCTTGTACGGTGGTTGTGGATGTAGTTTGGGGGGCGGAGAATGTGGGGAGAATTGATACAGCCTCGAGGTGGAGGCCAATATTTACTGTATCTTCCCCTTGAAACATTTCCACATCAATGGGGGCTCGAATTGCTGCCTTGCCTTTGGATTGAAGGTTTGAGGCCTCGAGGCATCTCTATCTCTCTAAGAATTTCCATAATTGATGGTCTTCATATTGCTTAATTGACAATCTTCATATTGCTTCCTTAGTTGATTGTCGAGTGGTGTAGGGTGGCTTGATGGGGTTGCACCCAGATGAATCCTGAGCCTTTTGGGGTTGGCCGCCACCGTCTCTTCTTCTATTGGAATGTCTCCTATGGCTTCTTTGTCGGCCAGCCCATATCCTAATTCCGACATGTGGTTGATGAGATGACGAGCATGTAAAGCATTGGATTGCCCAGGACATTGCCATGTGTTTTGAGGTCCTCCCTCATCTGAGTGTAGAAATAATCTACCCAGTTTGTGACTTGTGGTTCTACCAGCCTAGCGAGGATGTTCGACACTATAGACTATTTCAACATGTGGTCGATGGACGAGCATGTAAAGCATTGGATTGCCTAGGACATTGCCATGTGTTTTGAGGTCCTCCCTCATCTGAGTGTAGAAATAATCTACCCAGTTTGTGACTTGTGGTTCTACTAGCCTAGTGAGGATGTTTGACACTATAGACTGATGGTGGTCTATATGTTTGACTTGTGTCAATAGCTAGAGCAGTCTTGTTGATTTATCTAGTTTTGGCACTATGAGATTTGAGAAGTGGATGCATCCCTTGCTTTTCTTTCTGTCATAGTTGCCAATTTTGCTAAGGGGCTCGTTTAGATTCTTCTTGTGCATATACTTTTTTGCCAACTATTGGTAGGTTGAAGGCAGTGCGCACTATATCCACATTGACGGTGGAAGGGGGGGTCCCTGCTGTATCTCGGAGTATGCAAGCATGCAAATTTGAATTGTACATGCCGATGAACTCCGTGGGTAGCTTTATGTTAAGGTGGCATGATAGCTAGTCTATAATTGGCTTGAGACTTGTCATCACCAAGGATGCTTGCACCTCCAGATCCTTCAACGCTTTTAGTATGCGGTCGCATTATTGTGGTAATAGAGGGCATAATCCTAACCCTCATACACATATTTGGAGTGGATGGTAGAGCCATTGAGTTGCTTGAGCCAGCAGGCTTTGCCGAGTGGAGAGAGTGCAAGTGTCCTTATGACTTTGTATTCTCCCCGTGCTAGAGCTAAGGCGTGTGCTTCCTAGATGATTGAGAAGGTGGGGTGGCAGCCATTGCTGATGGCTCTTGAGAGGTATGTTGAGGATTGATCTCCTCCTCAGTTTGTAGTTTGGCTATAGGTATGTCGGACGACATCCTAATTGATCCTGAGGGTGTGCTCTGGGACTCAGATGGGCTAGTGGGCAATGGATTGGTAGGTGCTAGATCTAGGGGCTATAGACCGAGTTCCCTTTCGAAGTCAAAGAATTCATTTTTGGGATCCATTGGAAAGAAGGAGGACAAGAAAGTAACAAATGAGTCTATGGAGGAGAAAGATGGAGAGAACATTTAAATGGAGGCTAGTGGGTAGTCTGGAAGAAGGTAGGAAACTGTGGAATTTTGGTAGAAAGCTAACAGAGTTTGGCTATTTTTGCTAAGGCAACGATCCGGGGGGATAAGGGGTCCTTCTATAGTTTTTAGTATCCCATCGACCAGGGGGATAATGTTATGGAAACCATTTGACGAGATGGCTAAGATAGTGAGTTGAGGAGATTGAAGGATGGTAACGATCTAGCGAGATGTCTGTATGGCACCGATTGGTGGGTTAGTGAGATAAGGCGATGATCCAATGGGATGACAGTAAGGCGATGATTTGATGGGATGACAATAAAGTGACAAACTAGAGGGATGGTAGTAAAGCGATGATCCAACGTGATGGCAGTAAAGCGATAATTTGATGGGGTGGTCGTAAGGAGATGGGGTACCAATTGGGCTTGAAAAGGGGAATTTGGACAGTTGTCAGAGTTGGTGAGGGGGCTATTGTATGCTGAGGGTGCTGCCCATGAGAGAAAATGGTGTAGATAGACTTGGGGATGCATAGACTCATGAGGTCAATGTGCAAAGATGCAAAAATGTATTGGTTGTATTCATCTAATGCTGATTGTGAATTTGGGTGGGTGCATTGTGGATACCAAGGACTTGTGAGCTACTAGTGCATGTGGGTGATATGCCTACCATATTGACTCACCTAGACCTAGACTTGATGATCACACACCTAATGAAGGGTCGATTATGTGGAATGTAGTAGAGTTGAATGTTGAACAGTAGCGTACCTTGTCATCAGCCGGATAGAGCATGTGTTGAGTTTGTGCATCATCTTGGTTGTTAGGTGTGTATCGACACTATGGCATTCACGATGATGGACCCCACTCGAAAAATGGTGCGTGGGTTCTTGTTTGGCTATACCCAAAGCAGGGGTAGGTTCTTGTGGTACCATGGCCTTTGACATGAGGAGTAGGTCCAGGTGACACTGCAGATGCTACCTTGAGCACAATGACTTTTGATGGTGTTCACATGGGCTTGGACGAACGTTCTTGTGTAAGTACCTTGATTTTACGGGTCAATTTTTGTGTTGCTCCCTCGATGACCTTAGCGACTTTCTCCTTGAGTTGGACTATACGTGGATCATGATATTCCTTGGGCTCACAAAATGGTCCATTGTGCTGGGCTTGAGGGCAAGTTCTTATGGGACTTTGCCTTAGAAGTGATGCAAGTTCTTGTGTTGCTACCTTCCATATCCCAGTGGGTTGAGGTTGTGTATTTTGTGTTGTTGGAAGCTTTGAGACCCAAACATATCGCTCGCCTTAATAGTAGCCTTGGGCTTTTAGGAGCTTTGTCGCAACCCAACGCTTATAAATCTTTTGCTCATGGAGTGTTGGAATTTGTCCTTGCTAGCAAGTTGTTTAGCATTGTCAGGCCTTGCTTTTTGATGGAACTTCCTATGTTGGCCCGAGGCCAGAAGGGTTCAAAACCCCTTCCACGGCTTAGGGCTTCTTAGGTTGTTGTCCTCTTTTGGAGTAGCATAGTGCATGAAGGACGGCCTTGTGCATCCCTTGTTCATGGAATCTCTGGGTCATGCTTTGTTGAGAAATCTCAACAACGGAATCTGAATGGAAGAGGGTGAGAGAAAGGGAGAGCCAAAAGAGAGAGTCACACACATTTTTGGTGGGTGTAGGACACCCTAATCTTCTATGTCATCCATATATATGTGTGTTTGAGTATTGTGCATAACCGAGGTTAAGGTATAGTGTCCTTTAAACCCCACAACCTCCCACTTAAAGGCCAATGTGCCTTTAAGGGAGAACAACCAATGAGCATACTATCCAATGCCCATCAATACATGACAATACTGAAATCGTTGACTAGGTAGACTCTTTATTAGCATATTTGTAGGGTTATCATCTGTATGAACCCTGACAAGCTCTATGCACTTGTCCTCAAGTACCTCCCTGATAAAATGGTACCTGACCTCAATGTGTTTGTTCTTTGCATGAAAGACCAGATTTCATGCTAGCTAAATAGCACTCATGGAATCACTATGCAATGTCAGTACACCTATATGAATCCCCAAATCTCCCACTAGCCGATCAAGCCATATAGCCTCCTTGCAACCCTTTGTGGCTGCAACATACTCAGCCTCTATGGTAGACAAAGCAATGCACTTCTGTGTGCGAGACATCCACGACATTGCACCACCTGCAAAGGTGAACATGTAACTAGAAGTGGATCTCCTGCTATCCACATGCCCTGCATAGTCTGAATCTGTGTACTAAACACACGCATCTCTCCTCTGCCAAAGCAGATACACACCTCCTTGGTACCCTTCATGTACCTCATGATGCACTTAACTGCCTCCCAATTCCTCTTTCCTGGATTAGCCATATACCGCCTAACAACTCCCACTACAAATGCAATATTCGGTCTAGTAGCTATCATAGCGTACATAAGACTCCCAACCGTTGATGCATAAGGAACCTTGGCCATCATGACCCTCTCCTCATCTAATTTGGGACTATTTGCATGACTCAGTTTCACATATGGAGGCAATGGAGTACTTATTGCCTTTCCCCCCTTCATATTGAAATGCTGCAACACTTTTGTTACATACTCCTTCTAAGAAAGCCAAAGGAGTTTGCTACTCTAGTCATGCATGATGCGCATATCAAGAATATGACCTGCAAGTCCCAAATTTTTCATGTCAAAGGCCTCATGCAACTTGGCCTTCAATGCATCAAGCTCATAAGTGTTCTTGCTAGCCAATAACATATCATCCACATAAAGTTCTAGGAGTATTTGGCTATTATCCTTAGCCCTTTTAGTGTAGAGGCAGTGAACAATCTCACTTCTTTTGAAACCCTGGGACCGAAAGAAAGCATCAAACTTGTGATACCATTCTCTAGGCACTTGCTTAAGGCCATAGAGACTCTTTTTCAGCTTGTAAACCAAATGCTCTTTGCCCTTTTCTTCAAAGCCTTTTGGATGTACCATGTAAATTTCCTCATGCAAATCCCCATGCAAGAAAGGTGTCTTGACATCCATCTGCATAAGCTCCATATCCTCTATTGCCACAAGTCCAAGTACACATCTAAGTGTGGTTATCTTCACAAGTGGAGAGAATATCTCATCAAAGTCCACACCCTTCTCTTGCTTGAACCCTTTAGCACCCAAACGTGCCTTGTACTTAGGCACATCATCACCTGTGACCTTCATCTTGTAGACCCATTTACATGGCAATGCTTTCTTCCATGTGGCAAAGAAACCAAGTCCCAAGTCTTATTCTTTATGAGTGAACTCATCTCTAATTTCATAGCATACTCCCACTTGGACTGATCCTCACGCATCATAGCCTCTCTGTAGAAGAAGCTCCCTGCAATCAGTAAGCATCACATAATCTACCCTTGGAACAAATCTCTTAGGCAATCTAGACACTCTAGATGTTCTTCTCAATGGCATTTTAGCTTGCTGTCCCACCTGCATATCAGCCATATTTGGCTCATCATTGCCACCATTAGATGATCCATCATTTGCCCTTGATTGTGTACCTGTGGGAGTACTTGGTGGCACCATTTCCTGCACATTCGATGCATGGACAACTTGTTGTTTATCAACATATGCGGGTGGATTCACATCCTGGAAAGTGATTCTCCTCATTTCCACATTCCTCATGGGTGTCTTATGCATCTTCTCATTGAAGACTACATCATGGCTTCGTATGATTTTCTTTGCTTCCGGATCCTAGAGATGATAGCCCATCTCTCCACTTTCACCATAACCTAGAAAGAGCATTTCCTAGACTTAGGATCTAGCTTCTTTCGAAGCTCTTTTGGCACATGTGCATATGCCTCACACCCAAATATACGTAAATGAGAGTAAGAGGGCTTCTTGCCACTCCATGCCTCTTCAGGAATACCACCATCCAAGCTCTTGCTAGGTGATCTATTGATCACATGCACTATGGTCTTCATTGCCTTAGCCCAAAAACCACTAGAAAGACTTGCATTGGAAAGCATACATACCTTTCCTAAATGGTGCGGTTCATCTGTTCTGTTCATCTGTTCTACAACTAGATTCTACTTTGGAGTACTAGGGGACATGAGCTCCCTCTTGATCCCACCTGTATCATAGAAATGCTGAAAGTCAGGAGAGATATACTCTCCACCATTATCAGTCCGTAGGCATTTAAGCATTCTATCTGACTAATTTTTAGCCAAAGCCAACCATTTTTGAATTACCCAGAACACATCACTTTTTCGAGCTATAGCATAAGCCCACACTTTCCTAGTTGCATCATCAATGAATGTCACATAGTATTCAGCCCCACCTAATGATCGTGTAGGCATGGGACCACATACGTCCAAATGCACCAGATCAAGCTTTTCAAGCTCTTTCTTTTATGGGCTGACTTAGTCTACTTCCCATAGAGACAATGCTCACAAAATTGAAAGTAAAAAAAACTCAAATGCGTTACATAACCCAAACGGCATAAGAGTTTCATTCCATTTTGGCTCATGTGCTCCAACTTGCAATGCCACAAAGAAGTACTTGGCTGCTCGGTTATTGCAACAACATGATCACACACCCTTGATACATGTAAGAGATACAAAGTCCCACACTTGGCACCTCTAGCCAAAACCATAGAGTCCTTCTAAAATTTTCAACTCTGAAAACCAAAAGTGGTTTGAAAACTAGCATCATCTAGCTGACCCGCTGAAGTAAGACTCTTGGTCAGCTTAGGCACATATCTCACATTTTTAAAAACAAATGTTGACCCATTTGCAAAAGAAAACTTTATGTCACCTGCTCCCACTATGTCACATGCATAGTTATTTCCAAGATGCACACAACTTGTCTTTCCACTGTCATAAGTGGAGAACCATTCCCTATGGGGAGTAACATGGAATGAAGCACCATATTCCAAAATCCAATCCTGGGAATATGCATCATCTAAAGTGGTAAGCAAGTTTGCAGCAGGTAGACTAGACTTGAAGAGAATGTCATTGTCACTATCATCAGTGAGTGACTGCATTAATCTCCTCGATCTTCATTTATTCTTTGTCCTCCCTGGACTCTCTGATGTTCCATGCCCTAGATTTGCTACAAGACTTCCCTCTTTCTTGGGACTTCCCCCTGAACTATGATCTGCCTCTTTGCACATTTAAGGCTGCATCCTTCTTCATTTACTACTGTGAAATAAATTGACTCTGCACGATGAAGTTTTACAGTAGACTTTGCTAATGCATCCAACTCATTCCAATCATCCCTAGACATATCTGTAGGCTTAGCTTCAATCCTTGCCAAGGGTTTAATCTGCTTCTTTTGAATAAGCACATCCCTTATCTGTTCTTTCCACAAAGAAAAGGTTGTCACATCAAACTTTTTAATGTTGAAAAACTCATTTTCAGACATGGAAGAGGATGCCATGATGCAAATGAAACAAAATCCCAAATGCTAGTACCTGAAAGAGAGAAATCACACCAAATACTAGGTGTTACCAATATGTCTGCCTTGATGAAGAATAGTGTCACCAAAACTCCAACGCTCAAAGCATAAAAAATGCATTTGACTCATGTGCATATACTATGCATCCAAATGAGAAAATCTAGCCCAAAAGAAAATGTCAACCCACAATGACAAAACAATGGCAAATATAATGCCAATAAGAGCCAAATGCCTTAAGCATAAACACTGTCCATGGGCATAAGCATCAATCATGTCTCATCTAAGAGATCATAGCCAGTGCATCCATTGCAATATGTCAAAGCTGTCCCTCAGCATAAAATAGCATTTGTGTGCTAAACGTCCATCAATAAAGCATCCCACAAGGCAATCTGGGCCTATCAGTGCATCCAACAAGGACTGCAATGCAGTCAAATGGCTTGTAAAGCATCCATTGCAACCTAATGCAAACCACAAATGAGCGCACCATGGCTCAGACTAGGACCAGAGGTATTTGCATAAGGTATATCCAAGAAATCACAGCCTCACGGCAATGATCGCTGGTGAAAATAGAACCTAGGATGTCTCAAAACATGGGCGTCATTGCATAATCAAACTCAGTAAAACAATCTTGAAATATCTCTCTTCTGCCACAACTACAAAATCTCATCCAAGGACAGAGTAAAGGCCAATCAACCTTGCATATACTTGCAAAAAATGAACCTTAGGAAACTTAACCTTAACCAAAATGCCAGATGGCAATCAATGAGAAGGTCTTAGAAACTTTGAGAAATTTCCTTCAAAAGAGATGACAAAAAAACACAGAGAATCAGAGCTCCCTCGATTCTTCACGGAATGGCAAGCAGCTTTGTAGACATATGTCTCAAGCAGTCCTAGATCCAAGGGGATAGATAGCTCTGCAAATGGAGGCTGGATGTTGAGTTTCCACTCACACAAGAAATGATGGAATGAAGACATTGGAGTAGACAGAGCTTCACTACAGCTTCATAACTTCACAAAATTGGAAGTAGCTTTACGAGTAGAAGTTTTGGACTGCGTTGAATCCACTAGGAGTGTCTAAACTACAAATGGTGGCCTGGATATGGAGATCCAACACACGAATCCACGCAGGAAATTGAATTTCGTCGCTTTTTGCAGGAGCTGTAACTTTTCACTAAAAACTCAGATGACAAAGATGAAAAAATGAAAAATGAAGTACTCAAAGTCTTCTACAACTTTGCTTTAAATCTTAGGGTGATATTTAGCTTCTAGAGAAAGATGTCTTCATCACAAGACTCTTAGGTCTAAAATAGACTATCTTTTTATCTCCAAAACCACCTGCTGGCTTGCAAAAAACCACTCAGAAAACTTTCCAAAGGTTTCTACAAGGTCTCTACACATTAGGATGCAGGTAAAGACACCCAATAGAGCTTCTCTTTCCTTTCACAGGGTTGTAGTAGTAGACTTCGAGCTCCAAGCTCACACCAGAGCTCAGCTAGAACACCCACGCTCTGATACCAGTTGAGAGATCTCAACAACGAAAGCGGAATGAAGAGGGTGAGAGAAAGGGAGAGCCAAAAGAGAGAGTCACACACGTTTTGGTAGGTGTAGGACACCCTAATCTTCTATGTCATCTACATATATGTGTGTTTGAGTATTGTACATTACCGAGGTTAAGGTACAGTGGCCTTTAACCCCCACAGTGCTCATGGCATTCAGCATGGGAAGTAGAGGCGAGAGAGTAGTTTGCGGGGCAAAGGTTTGCCTTTATTACGATTAGGGCTAGGACTTCGAGTGGCGATTTCGCTCTAGGGACTGAACCAGGGGGCACGGGAGGCCTCTGGATCTTTGGAATTACCCTCCTTTAAATTTTACTTGCCTTTTGAAGGTGGTCATGCTGTAGGGGGAGGGGAATGGTCTTCACAAAGTGAAATTACTAAGGTTCTTCCACCAGCAGATGCGAGAGTGGCAGTTTGCACTCTCCAATCGATTTGGCAATTTATGGCATAGCACCATGTCCTTCCCATGATCATTTGTTCACCAGTCATCTCTATGGGAAGAACATAAAAATGAGTCTCCACCACTTGGCAGACAACAGTTAGTTGCAAGTCCACATACCCCAATGTACTTAAGATTTGACCGTTGATAACACAAACTGAAGCAACATTAAGGTTTAGGGGTACCTTAGCGCTTCCCATACCTTATCGGAGATGAAGTTATGGCTCACTCCTGGATCCACGAGTGCCTCGATGCTTGTACTTGGGCCTTGCAATTGGATACTCAACCTAGCTGGATCTACCATTAGTTCATTAGCCGCAACTAGGTGTTCTACTATAGCCTTAAAACAAAGCCATTTGTTTTTGTTGTCTAATTTTGGCATTATGTATCTTGGCTTCTTCGATGGTGTGGTGTTTCATTTAGGCTACCTTGACCTTGAGCTCCTTTTCTCTGTGTATGGCTTGGAGGGTCTGGAGAGTGAGTGGACCATAAGATCTTTTAAATCTGCTACCATTAAGGTAGCCATCCATCTCAACTCTGTCTAGGGTGGCTATTCATTAGCATGTGTTGTGCAGAATAATCTCTAGGTAGGGACCCATGCCCCTATATTTAACTTTGTGCTTAGTGTTGCGAGTGCTATTGAGGAGTGCCAGATCCCCCTCCTCGAGGTCCTTGTTCTTGATGTTGTGGTCAAACCATTTTTATGCCTTGACTTCTCCACTCGAAGGCAATACATTGTGCACAATCTTGTCTCATCTAGCCATTCAAGATCGATTAAGTGCTCAGCTAAAGCATTTTCAGTGAGCCTTTCCTTGACTGTGATGCGAAGGCTGGGCACTACATACTCCATCGGCATAACTGCCTCCACCTCGAAGGCTAACTAGAAAGGGGTGCAGTTCATTGCCACTTTGTAAGATGCTCAGTAGGCCCATAGTGATGCGATGAGCTTGTGCTCCTGTATTTGGGAATTCAAAGCACAATGTTCTCAGTGTTTTAGAGAAGAGAGAAAGGCTGTGAAGCCTTATTGTATAGAACTTTTATTTATATGAATACATATATAATTTTTATGAAGTGTTCTTTGACAAAATTTATTTTATATTGTCATTGTATTTTGTAACTTTAATTTTTTATGGCATTAATATTTTCATTCACTATTCTGTTTAAAAGCATGCTATCAGATAAAGTTTTGTGCTATAATGGTCATTTCTGAGCAATCCAGTAAGAATCTCACCCTGGTGCAAAAGGGAAAAGTGTTCAGCATCGTGGGGGGAGCTCAAAAAGGTCAAAAATCCTCTATGGCACATATAGAGCTCCCTGCACGATGCTGAACACTTTTCCCTTCTATGCCACAATAAAAAAACATCATATGACCACTCAAATTCACATTGAACTTGCATAAACTGATGGAAAGTGTCACATAACATGTATAATAACATGGGAACAGTAATAGAACATAAAAACATCTTTTATTCATTGTCCTCAAAGGGCAAAGATTTACAAAATGATTCAAATTAGACCAAGTGAACTTAAACAACATCTAGGGCCTAAGGGAGGGATTGGAGACGGATGCGCTTGGCGAGTGCAATGTCCTTGTCCATCACTGTTACTCTTTTGGCATGGATAGCACATAAGTTCGCATCTTCAAAAAGACCTACTGTCATCTACTCCCTTGCCTCTTGAATTACTCCCATAGCACCTGAAGTGAAGCACACATCATCCTTGTAATGATGTGCTATTTCACATACAACACGTTGGAAGGGTCCACAGGGAATGAGATTGTCCATAGTAGTTTGGAACTTGCAGATCTCTTGAAGTGCCTTCATGCCTAATTTTTTGCGTGTCTTGATCTTTGGGGGACCTTGCACCAGCCTCTAGACATGGCTCCATTGCCGCTTGTCCACTTTGAATTTCTTTCGCCTCTCCTCCCATGCAACCTCCTCTTCAGACTCCTCTTCTTGTGTCTCGTGGGTCCTTCGAGGTGGCTTATCGCACCTAGGGGTCTGCTTTGTCCTTAGTCCCTTTACCTTTTGATGAGGCTATGAGACAGTAGGCTGAGGCTCTTGCTCAGCTCGTACTAGAGGCTCCTCATATGTGACAATCTCGAGGCATAGAGGGTTGATGGTGCTCTTCTGTGCAGTCTGCTTGGTTGGAGGATTGGGGCCAAGGTTCATTTAATGTGTGAGCCTGCCAAATACTTTGCATACCTGCTAGTGATATGGCCTCTTGGAAATCTGATTTGATGCTCCGTATCAACGTTTGAGCTTCGTGAAGGTGAGAATCCGAAGCTACATAACATAAAAAAGCATTAATAGTTTCAATTGAAGACAATTTATTAACTATGATGGGTGGTACTACATATCAAAGAATCATACCATCGTCATTCCTTACACTTGAATGCAATGTAGGGCCGTAAGAAGTGAATGTACACGGATTGAATGTAGAAGCCTTTGATTTGGCTATTTCTATTGCATATAATTGATGACATTGTTGCACAATCGTATACACTTTAAAACCCTTGAGTATCATCACCTTCATTTGGTGCTTACAAATGTTACCCTTTCTCGACCACATGCATGTACAACATGCCCACCTAAGGTTTGCATTGTAAACAATATATTCTATGTTTGGATTATTTTTACTTTTCACTTTTGCACATTCTTCTTCATTTGATAGTGTCACAAAGTCATCAGGTATTTCCTTTGCATGAGTCAAGGAGTGATCTATCAAGCTATCAATGGAAAAGTTTGGAAGAAAGCCGGTATCTTTTCGAATCTCTATGTACCAATAGTATGGCAAGCATCGAGATGTGAGACGATGCACAAGCCAATCGATGCAACGTCCAAAGATAGTAGTCTTCCCACATAAGGATCTTGATTTAAGAGTCGCATGGTAAGATTCTATTGCTCCATTCGTGTCTTGGTTTGCATGAGGAAGTGTGCGAGCACATTGCACCCACATTGCTGCAAACGAGAGTATATATGAGTTTTGAGGGCACCAAATATTCATGGGAATGTAACAAAGAGCATCAAGGAAAGATCTTCCTACTTGGAGTCGGTGAGCCCATCTCTCGTCAAAGTATTCCATGAATGCAATCTCCATGGCAAAATCTTTTTTGAATTGTCCAATCAAGAGTTTCGCTTGCTCTATTAACTCTACATCAGACATTGGCTTGTCCATCCACATATCCATAATGGCTCCAAGCCCTCTAAACATTTCTGCTTGCCTGGGCCAATTGTCTCAAACTTTCTTGATGAGATGCTTCAACCAACAACGGCATACATGCCAAAAGCAAAGGTATATTGGAACATGCACCATAGAAAAAGATGCAAGAGTACCTAAGAGCATCAATTTTAGCACTTGCATAGTCTATCATAAATGCATTCAACTCCCATGACTTGTTGACATTGAGTGTATGATTTCTCAACTGAGTCAACCAATAAACTATTGTGGTTGTAGTTGTGCTTGAGGTAATGATCCAAGCTACTAGGACACCATTATGTCTATCAAACACCAAAATTGTGTACAATTGAAACTATAAAAAGGAGAAAGCACTACTATTAGAGAGTGTGCATAAAAGATACATCACTATAAGAATGTGACTCATAATTATTGTACCTTATAAATGTTGGTGCCAAATGTTGAATCCATTGATACTAGGCTCTCATTACCAAACAAGTCCATCTTATGTAATTGCCATGGTGATTGGAATTCTAAAATGAACTCACTTGACCCGTCCATAGCTTGTTCTTTGTATGCAAAGACATTTTCCTTGTTTCCCATGACCCACATGCGGATGCTTTGGGCATCATCAGAATGTAGTTGGTAGGTGTCAGATACAAGGTGCTTGGCAGTATTCAATATGGTGTGAACCCTTTGCACAACATGCTGAAAATCCAAGTTTTTTTCTCTATAGACAACCATGGAGCGAATGCTGCATTTAACCCGTGAGTACCATATTCTTCAAGCTTCCCATGGCAAAATCTATCACTTTAATTAGTGTGGTGCATCATTATGTAAGAAATTCATGCCACATTGTCCTAGGTACAATTGCTTGATGACAAAGTGGCATAGGCAACCCCTTCCTTTTCATGCTCGAATTGCACATGGTCTTGAGCCCGGTCTAGATTTGGGAACTTCAGGCAAATCAAGAGGTTTTGACACCTCCTGCCTTGAATCCGTGGGACCATATGAGCACCAGTATCTATGAACAAAACGTGATGGTGCTCGTCATTAGATTGAATTCTTTCATATGACACAATGAATGAGAATTCAAAGGGTGAATCAAACTTATGTTTTCTTCAACAACCACGACTCAGGCATCGATTCGAGAAGTGTTCTAGGCTCCCTGTGCTCAGTCTTGTCCATGCGAAAGAAGGTGGGAAAATCAGGGTCTTTGCTTTCCTCCTCAATGAAGTCATCTACATGATGTAATTCTACATATGTAACATGCATAACATTGTAGGGGGAGCAAGGATCCTCAACTAATTCCCAATCTAACTGACTTGCACCAAAGAAACCTTCTGGTGGACATTGAAGTTTGCTTACATGATATCCACATTTGAGTTTGGACAAGCATATGGGCTTGGAATCAATCGATGCAAGTCTATTGCAAAGGAAAATGTCCATATTAAAGAGAATAATATCTTGCAAACATATGCACATTTTGTGCACATGATAGGGAAAGAGTGTTGACTAACATCCAATCGTGCAATGTGTTGAAGAACCCTACCATTAAAAAGCACACCATTTGAATATGAAAAATTGGATAGAAGGATTTTGGCATACACATTGGCAGGGAGCGATGATGAAGAAGCCATGCACTGAAGATGTTGAACTCCACTCGAATCCTCCACAAGCCTAGTGATTCTCACAAGCAAGCCCACAATATATTCTTCATACTCTTAATATATTACCTTGATGCGCAAAAAAGGAACCCAATGACTAACGAGAGATTTAAAACCTTTCTTGACTCTCAAGAATTGTTGACAAATGGTAAGCTATAACAATTATGAAATGAAATAAAGCATAACCCCAATTTGTATATGTACAACCAAAATCCAATTCACGTATTTTTGTAGATTGTCTGTCATATGCCATATATGGCAAAGCAAAAACGATGTCTATAAATTATATTAGGAGGGTAGAAGGGTGAGTGGAGAAAAAGTTTTTTTCCTTTAAAATAAAAAAGGGATATAATATAATTATTATTTTGAGACTATTATATACAATCCGCAGAGATTATATTCACCGAGAGTGATAGCCTGCTATTGTATTCACGGTTAGGATCCTTCACCTTGACCTCCGCCTTTTACTGTATATGCCCACGTCGTGTAGGCAACCTCATTGGGGGGAAATATGGCAAAAGCATGGGAGGGAGGGTGTCACGAACGCATGGGAGGATATCCACGAAAATAGCCAGCGTTTTTGGAGACGATTGAGAGCGAGGAGGATTGAGAACGAACAGTGCACCTACTTGGATTGTTCAGCACGACAAGAGAACCCCTACGAGACCGTATCTACTTGGAAGCTGGAGGGTACGGGAGCTGGTTAGCTGGAGAAGATCGAGGGGTAGTCGCAAGCGGTAAAGAAGGGTGGAGAAGCTTGGAAGCTCGAGGGTACGGGAGCTGGTTAGCTGGAGAAGATCAAGAAGGGTGGGGAAGCTGGAGAAGTTTGACGAAGCAGGGGATGTGAAGCTCGAGCCTGGAGCATTCAATAGCCTGGAAGCAGGGGATGGCGGCCTGCAGGTGCTGTTAGAGTTGGCACAGTAGGCTTGAGCCTCGAGCATTCAACAGCCTGGAGCCTGGAGCTGCGAATGTCAAGGATTTCGAAATCCCTGACCTCTGCCATGGAGGGCCCAAGTAGACGAAGTGGTGAAAGGTGAAGGAAGGTGGTGAACGAGGTGCGTGGTGAATCAGGTGGACCGTGGCTTGCCGGTGGTAGCTCCTTCCGTTGCCGTTCACGATTGGAGGGTCCCATTAAGGAGTCACCTCCGCATGCGACAAGAGAGGCCCAATGGAGGATATCATGAGGCCCTTCAGTGCTCTGTAGTATCTGTGTGACAGAAGCCCATGCTTGCAAGTTTTCCTCAAATCCTCAGCTCCTTCAATGCCATGGCTCGACAAACGGCTCCAACTGCGATAGCCTCCCAAAACCGACTCTACAACAATGACCAGCCGACCCTCCACGAGCTCACAGCGGCTCCACAAAAGCCAAACGCCGAGTGATGATCAGTGAACAGTGGCTCCCACGGGCTCCTACTACACCTCTCCATCAACCGTGTTGGCCAACCTCAGCAAACATGCCACCTTCAAGCTTAGATGCTCCAGGACAATGGCTCTTGCAATAGTCCTCGCAGTAGCGACTTCAGCTTCAACGCCCGAGGGCTTTCGTTTTGACTAGCGACCCTCAGCCCACCTGCAGCCATGCATGGCATCTTGGGCAAGGAGCTCCTCCAAAAGCCTAATAGCCGCCATCAACCCCGCGCTAGCCGTGAAACACAGCAGTGTTAGAAAGGCCCTTATGGTGTCCCTTGCTTTGACTCAAGCACCTCACTATGCCTCGCCATAGCCACTTCTTCACTCATCAAACTTCTTCACTCATCAAGCACCTCACTATGCCTCGCCATAGCCACTTCTTCACTCATCAAACTTCTTCACTCATCAACCGGTCACCATGAGACCTCATCTAGTGTCAAAACTAGGATCCTACCAATGTCCTGTGCTCACACCATGGCTTCTCCTCATAATGGGGGTCTTACAAAAGGGCACTATGGAACATTGGTGGTTACATATGAAAGGTGGGCATTGCACATTTACCAACATAGTCAGCATTGGATAAAATGACTGACACATGGCAAGCAACCTTATCTTGACACATCAGTAGACACATGTCATTTGCCATGTCATCATAGGCTCAATCTCATAAGCCAACACATAGTGCCATGTCAGCCCTCTATCCACTTTGACTATGCGATCTTCTTCGACACCACATCATTCGACAGAGATTATAGCTCTACTGTAGCATACCTCCGCCATTGCTATTAGTTCTTTTGGGTTGGTGACACTCTCGTATGTCACAACCTACCGGATCACATCGCCTTAGCTATATCGACTAGCTTCACATCTGGATGCCTCTTCTTTAGAGCAGCTAGCATAGTCCACAATGACACTTGACATGTTCAGTTTTGACATGATCAGCACGTAGACATACACATACATAATCATCTTTTAAACGAGCAGTTTTTGATCCAGGTGGACTTGACTTTTTGCATATTTCATTTTCCATTCAGCCTATTTTTTGGGTTTTATTCCCAAAGGGGGAGGATGATCCACAACTTAAGAGAGGGATATCCACGATATGTATAGGATCTCATAAGTTATACTCATTGTACATGCTTCTGCTACGTAGTCACTATGCTCACATGCAAACATACTATAATTTATTTTCAATTTTGGATGCTATCATGTGCACCAAACGAAATCCATAAATAGGTCTTGTACATGCACCCTCTACTTACCCATTGCAATTTAAGAGGGGGTGTTGAGGATGGCGTAAATTGCACCATCTACATAGGGCATAGGGGCAAACCCTAATCCTAACCCTAAGGGGTTCACATGTATATCTTCATGCTCATGTTCAATACACTTAGTGTACAAGTAGCTATATCGTGTGCACTCCTCTCTCTCTCCCTCTCTCAATTTTGCTATCACTTTAGCACTTGCTAAGCATTATCCATAGTGGGAAAATCCTAAGGGAAAATTGGAACAATTTCAAAAGATTGATGTCCAAGGAGGTTGTTTTGACCATCTAGCCAATACATGTAGAGGTAGAAAGCCAAGAGAGAGAGACCTCCTTGGACAAGGAGCTTGAGTGTGTGAAAGCCATAGAAAGAGATACCTTATAAAGCACTCCCATGCGCTTTGTGAGGTCGAAGAATGAATGCAACATGTTAAGACTCTCACAGTGTCCTTGCATTAACAACACCACTCCAGCCCAAGACTCTGAACTTCAGATCAGCCCCATCTCCACGACATCCTCCGCTATCTTAGACTCTCCAAACGACATCCACTACAGGGCACGCCTCAGCAGCATGCGCCTCCAACTACTTCTATCCATAGCAGCCACCTCCAACAAAGGCCTCCAATAGCTCCAAGCAAAGCCCACGGCTCAAGCGACCTCCTGGCAACCGACTCCCATCCTACGCTCCACAGACGACCAGCCTCGAAGCGCGACTCCATCGTGAGTGCATGCAGTGAACTATAGCTCGAATCGACACGCAGCTCACAGGCCTCCTTCAACAACGCCGAGCATAGAGCAGCCTCCGACGAACACATCCCACAATGCCACACGAGCTCCGATCTCCCGGACCGCGACTTCATGGACGACTCGCCTACAACGCAGTCCTCATAGCAGCACCAATGAGCGCCATCTCTACAGCCCAACAAACTGCCTCACAGTATAAAAGCCTCTACACGCTCCACAAGCTTCAGCAATGCCAGGCGCCCTAGGCAGTAGCATCGAAACAGCAAACAAGGCCCGGACAATGCTCCAACAGCCTGGTGACTCAGCAGACACGGGCTCACAAGCAGCAACCGAAGCTGCATTCTCCATCCAACACAGCTCCAACCTTCTCCAACCTCAACGAGCTGCGTAAAGGTCCCTCCATCAAAGTCGACCCCGACTCGCCAAAGGTCCAGAAAACAAACGACCAGCACATCAGCCCTTCATGCTCAGCATACGACTAAGACAAGCAACACCTCTCTCAACGACCTCTGCTCAAGGCAAAGCAAACGATGCATCGAATGTACGCGTGCATCAACGACTCTCCTGCGCATCTACAGCAAGGCTCAGATTCACGGGCGAGCTCCATGCCACAGCAGCACGACAAGCTCCATGCTCTGCGGCTCCCACGACGAGCTCTGACGGCTCAAGCCCGCAGCAGCGAAGGTCCGCTCCAACTCGGCCGACCTGCAGCTGCAGACATAGCCCGCTCTACAAACGACCTCCTACTAGCCCACAAAACGGCCAACCTGACGACGACGAGCAAGCCTCCACGCATAGTTTCCGCACAGCCGCCATCAATAAAGGCAAACAAGGAGACAATGACAGATTTTTTGACCGTCACCGGAAGGTGGAATCTCACAGATTTTGGTAGTCTCCAGCCGACACGTGGCGGATAGGCGGGTACTCTCAACCCTAGGTCAGAACTGGATTGGGTAGGTTGAGGTTAACGGCTGGTTACATTACGTCGCCATGTACAGTCACCTACCATCCAGGCAGTCCACGTCATCACCTACCACGTAGGCAGGCCCAGTCAGCAGCTTGTGCCACGTCATCAGTGACAGGTCACCAGTGCCACGTATGCATAGTGCCACACAGGCCTACATGTGAACACAAAGGCCATGTCAACAGTGCTAGCCAAGCACGCAGCCTCTTCACAGGCACACAGTGCATTTGGCATGTGACCACTAGTCTGCCACATCCATCCTTTGGACCCCCTCGGATCAAAATTTCGCCATCCTTCCGAGTGCCATAACTTTTGATCTAGGAGGAATTTCGCGATGCTCCAAAATGCAAAATTGCTCGCCAGATCGTGCTCTACATGCTAACCATCTCAGATTTCACATCTGACATATCCACAAGTCAGCATCATTGCATCCTCATCATCAGAACCACCTCCTGATCCTTTGCAGCGCACCCAGCACTTAAAATGAATCAAGATAAATTTCACTTGCTGCATTTTGATTTGACGTGTAGTCTAGCTATAGACTAGCATTGCCATAGAGGAGATCCAACTCCACCAAGCAAGCCATGCCACATTACCCGATTAGTTCCCACTGGCGTCAGCCCATGCAGTTCTATCATCGGTGTACATATTCACACATTTAGCTCACTTCTCTCGGCATTCAGCAGTTCATCACGATTGGTGACACTTGGCAGAGTTATCCCTCTCTCAGATTCATGATTGTTGCACATTTGCACACATACATGCCACCCATGTACAATCATATTTGTTGACTATTTTTTGGCATTGGTTCTTGCACACGTACATCAGCCTTGTATAGCCTCTTGGCTATGCTCGACACTCAGTTGTCATCTTCATTTTACAGGTTTGATCCTTGGCATAGATAGTTCTCACATGACTTGGTTTTGACCATTTGCCATAAGCCCCCCAGTGGCAACTCTCACACAGTGTTCTCATGGGTAGACACTCTCACCGGTACACAGGTAAGCCTCTTGCACAAAGCTCCAGCATGGAGTTATTCTCATCGCATAATTGATGATACACGAGTCATGACTCTTAAAGAGATCCGTGAGTAGAAAGAGAACCTTCTTCGACCATTTATTGCCACAGGGCATGTACCAATGTATGATACAGACTCAAGTCTCATTGACCTTGATAGATCAGTTGCAAATATTTAAGATGCTAGCATGGATTTGCCCGTAATTTCTGATCATGCACATTCCTCAGTAAGCCCTCAGCATGAGGCACGCTTCTTGGTAAGCCCTCAGCACGAGGCACATTCGGTAGTAAGTCCTTAGCATGAGGCAAATTTGATAGTAAGTCCTCAGTCCCATCTACATCGGCACATTCTAATTCTTATGGTGCACAGCCATCATATTTAGGGATGGATTTGACTCCATCTTTTGCCATAGACGCTACAGATACTCAGCAGGAGTTCAGTTATGATCATGCAGTTATTCAGCACAATTAAGTCCTCAGTATGAGGCACTCACATCTCCAGCCGCATGCGGAGATTTATACCACAGCGCATCTAGCTCTTTAGGTGACTCCATTCCAGCATCCATCATCACTGATGCTTTTACCTTTGACATAGAGCATATCTTGGGCTCAATTCACTTCAGCACATATCAACAGATCAATCTTCAGGACTAACTAGCATCAGCTCAGTCGTGCCGCATTGCACCACCCTTGGATCCAGTGATCAATACCTCTTTCGATGCACAGATCATTCCTAAGCACGAGGATACCTATCCACCAGTGTGGTCTTGCCCCAGTGCAGTGGACATTATTTTCTTCAGCCATAGCGCAACCTGGGGAGACTCAGTGTTTCAACATGCACTTATGGCTATCATATATAGTCCATACTTGATGCAGATTAGTGGTTGGATCCACGACTACAAATCAGTCCCTAGATCAGCATTCGGCACCTCATATGCCTTAGGGACATGTTATGCACTCTCAGTTGTATTTCACACTTCTAGGCCTTTATACTGTCAGCTCCTTCTCGATGAGCCTTTAACAGATGCTACATCCCTTACCGATGGATGTTTAGCCATGTACACATCGGATGACCACTAGCTCATGATAGTTGAGCATACATGTTTGACAAGTTGCCATACCTTGTCATTTGTACGGGCCTCTTTATCCAACAGAGCATCGTATCATACCTGCACCTTTGGCCCCAAATTTTCATCCCTTGGATCACTCTATCCACATTGACTATGCGGTCTTCTTCGACCCTGCATCATTCGACAGAGATTACACTACTACAGCATACATCTGACATTGCTAGCAGTTCTCTTGGGTTGGTAATTCCAACACTAGAAGAGCTCCAGTCAGTCACTTGGTGAAAAACTCATGACTCAGGCCATTCAAGCACGCAAAGGTCATTCTAATGATTAGGCATTCGCAGCTTCAGACAAAAGCAGAGGTAGAGGTAGAGGCAGATCATTCCAAAAAAGTGGTCATCATCAGTAACAGAGTCATCAGCAAAGTCAAAATCAGCATCAGCATCATTCTCAGCAACATTAGCAGCAGCAAAGAGGAAATCATTCCAAGGACGAGGTACCAAACATCCAGTGCAACTACTGACATAAGTTTGGACACTATGAAAGAGATTGCCATGTAAGAAGCAGTATGACCAAGACGGTCATCCAATAGTAATCGAGGGATTTCCACAGCAAAGAAAATCATCGTGGTGGACATTCTAGTCATAGTCATTTTGCAAATGAATGTTTCTTGCAAACGAGGAAATGCAACAAACTGATATAGTGTACCTAGACACTAATTTCAATCCAAAAGAGGATTTCAACTATCAAGTCGACCAAGCAGAACATGATCCTTGGTACATCGACAGTGGTGCATCATCTCACATGACAAATCATCAGGAACGGTTCACAAAGATGAAACCATTAGAAGGTCAGAAAAATGTCATCTACACAGCAGATAATACAGCAAATCTAGTTCAAGGGGCAGGTGTTATCCCTATGAACAATTTCATTGGTACAAAAGAATTGGTGAAAGATGTACTCTATGTTCCGAAGCTCAGTAAGAACCTCTTGTCAATAGGTCAAATGGCAAAACAAAACTATCAAGTCATCTTCGACAAAGATGAATGCACTATCAGAGATAAATCTAGAAGATGTCAGGGGTAGTAGCAAAAGGTGTCAAGGAAGGATGCTTGTATAGAATGCTAACTACAATTTAGAGAAGGACGCTTGTACAGAATGCTAGCTACAATACCAGAGAAGCATGCCATGTCAGCTCAACTGCTACAAACGGCACTATCTGCAAAATGGCACAAGAGATATGGTCATGTCAATTTCAAGAACTTGTTAGATCTCAGGAATCAGAATGTGGCAATTCAGATTCCAAAGCTATAGTTTCTTGGAAAAGTTTGTGAAGCATGCTGCTTCAGCAAACAAAAGCGAACCAAATTCGGCAGAAGTACCTCTCGAGCATGAGGTATTCTTGATTTGATACATACAGATGTATGTGTTATGCCCAGACCCGTAGCATCAATGGTTCACTTTAATACTTAACTTTCATCGACAACTACAACAGATATTGTTGGGTCTACTTTTTGAAAGGGAAATCTGAAGTGTTTTCTGGATTTCAAGAATTCAAATCCATGGTAGAAAACCATACAGGCAGAAAGATCAAAGTCATGAGATCAGATAGAGGAGGTGAATACATGTCTTCAACATTCATGAACTTTTGTAGAAGTCATGGCATTCGAAGACAATTCACATGTGCAAATACTCCTCAGCAGAATGCAAGAGCTAAAAGGAAGAATGGTACTTTAGTAGAAATTGCTAGAGCAATGCTTAGTGAGAAGCATCTTCCGAATCAGTATTGGGTAGAAGCAATAGCCACTGCAAACTATTTGCTTAATCAGCTTTCGATAGAACCAATACAGGGTATGACAACTTATGAAGCATTCACTGGACATAAGCCACACATTGGGCATCTTCGCATATTTGGTTGCATAGCATATGCCCACATACATGATGATCATCATAGGAAATTGGATGCGAAGTCACGCAAATGCATCATGGTTGGCTACAGTGAAGAAAGCAAAGCATACAAGTTGTATGATCCCATCAACCAAAAGATCCTTATCTCCAGAGATGCAATCTTCGACGAGGAATGAGAATGGAAAACCTCAAACACACTGGAGATAAATGCACCGATTTCACAGTCGTCTACAGAAAAGGTTGATGAAGAAGAGCAAGAATTGCCAGAAACACCCCAAGTAGAGCCACAGCAGCTCAGACGGTCTACTAGGGACAGGAGACCACCAGCCAGATTGACATATGCTCAGAAAGGCAAAGCAATTCAGGTTGAAACCACCAACTATGCTCTTATGACTACCATCATGGCTACAGAAGAGCCAGTGTACTTCAAAGATGCAGTAGACAAGCCAGAATGGCAAACTGCTATGAATGAAGAAATGGATGCTTTGTACAAGAATAATACTTGGGAATTATGTGACCTTCCATCAGGAAAGAAGGCCATAGCAAACAAATGGGTATACAAAGTGAAGTACAATCCAGATGGAAGTATTTAAAGATATAAAGCTAGACTAGTTGCAAAAGGATTTGCATAGCAATGTGGTTAAGATTATGATGAGACTTATGCTCCAGTAGCAAAGATGGAGTCCATATGGTTCTTGATACCACTAGTGACACTCAGCAGATGGAATGTGTATCAACTCGATGTCAAGAATGCATTTCTCAATGGTTATCTAGACGAGGAAGTTTACATGCAACAACCAGTAGGTTATGTTGAACCAGGAAAGGAGAATAAGGTTTGCCATCTCAAGAAACGTCTCTACAGCTTAAAGCAAGCACCCAAAAGTTGGTATAGCAGAATCGACAAGTATTTTGCTGATCTGGGATACATGAAGTTCAATGTAGATCATACACTCTACTACAAAGTTTAAGGGGAAGACACCACTATTGCACTTTTTTATGTAGATGATTTGATTGTGACCAGAAGCAAGGATAGCTTCATTAGAAAACTAAAACAAGACTAATCTGCAGAGTTCGACATGAAAGATCTTGGACTTATGCACTATTGTCTTGGAATTAAGTTCTGGAGAGATTCAGACAGTAACTTTATGAGTCAGCTCAAGTATGTTGATAGTCTCCTGAAGAAGTTTCATATGGCAGATTGCAAGATTGCAGCCACTCCCATGGAACAGAGTTTGAAACTTACCAAAGATTCAGAAAAGCCTACAGTCAATGACAGGTACTACAGGTAACTCATTGGATCTCTTATATATCTAACTATCACATGGCCAGATATTTGTTATGTTGTAAGCTCACTTGCACAGGTTATGGCAAATCGAAAACAGTCTCACTGGATTGCAACCAAAAGAGTCTTGAGATACATCAGAGGTACAAGACGGTTTGGTATAGAATACAAAGGAAGCCATCCACGGTTGCATGGATATTGTGACAGTGACTGTCGGAGATCATGAGACCAGGAGATCGACACAAGGATATGCATTTTTCCTTGGTCAAGGTGCTATATCATGGTTGTCAAACAAACAGCTAAATGTTTCTTTGTCTTCGACTGGGAGAAGAATATAGAGCACTCACTATAGGTGCATGTGAGGCTATATGGCTCAGAAGACTATTGTCAGACACAAATTACTTTGATGAGTCAAAGCCAACAACAATATACTGTGATAATCAATCGGCTCAAGCATTGGCCAAGAATCTAGTATATCACTCCAGGACAAAGCACATTGATGTCAGAAAGCACTTCATCAGAGAAAGAGTGTTACTTCGTGACATCACACTGCAGCATTATGATAGCAAAGAGAATGTTGCAAACATCTTTACCAAACCACTCGGTAAAGAGCTTTTCGAGAAACACCGACTAGCTCTTGGTTTGACGTAGAGGAAAGACATTCCCATTAAAGGGATGTGATGGAATGTAATGTGTAGTCCTTCTTCGATTCCCCAGAATCATCATCTTGAGGGAAGGCCTACTTCATGATGTTGATCTTGAGGGAAGGTGTTGAGAGTTCACGCTCAACATCATGCGATCATATGTGCATAGCACTAACCCAATAGAGTGCTATAAAGGAAAGGGTTAGATGCCCTAACCCTAACCCTAAATGGATTTGTATATATTCTACATTTTCAACTAAATCTAGTCTACTGTTAGTCATTTGTGGTGTGCTCTCTAGCTGTGCCCTCTCTCCTGATCTCCACTCTTCTCCTCTCCCCTCTTCATATTTTGTCATGCACTCTTCTCTCTCTCCTTCTCTCACTTCCGCTATCAAAAGTGATTATCTATTTTATCAATCGCAAGCATGTGCTCTTCGGTCTGTGTGTTGGGGGGTTGCCAATGGGGAGGGGGAAGGTTTCAAACATATATCCTTATGCAAAAGTAAGAATGGATTTGTGCAAAGTTTGCCATGATGAGATGGGTTTGCGTGAAGTCTACCATGCTGAGACAAGTAATGGACATAATTGCATGTCACCCCATAATGGGAAAAGATACAACATCCTTGGCCTTCATCTCCTCTTAACCTCTTCCTCAAAATCATTGTCATGTGCAATTCCACATTTAATCATCCCACTATACAAACCTTAAGGATTGTTGTAGCCATTGCTTCATAGCCATGATGATTACTAGGGTCTAGCTGATGTAGATGTAGATGTAGATGCATGAGTGGGTGCTTAATTGGCAACCACCAACTTCATAGCACTCCAAATTGTTGTTTTGGCTTGTAATTGTCTTTAAGTCCGTGCTTTCATGCTTGTGAATTTTCTTTGAGAAATTAGCTTCTCAACACAAAAAAATCTCAATTTAATATAATAATTTTATGCAAGATTGTGAATTTCTAAATTTCAAAGATCCATAAATATGTACCCCAATATGCCCAATATGTTAGCAATATTAGTGTGTAAACCTTGTGGGGGGAGCATCACCCTCCTAAGGTTCAGTCTCATCACGTATATTATGCCATTTGGCACTATAGCATGCAAAGATTTGACATGGTTCTTCTAGGGCGGCATCTCGACTCCTCCATTTCACGCTTTCAGGAATGTCTCCATTGAGTTGGGAGCTCGTAGCTCCTGGCAGTTGCCAAGAGGCAACTCTTGGAGGATTCATCAACTGATCGTGCTCATCAATGAGCTGGATCTCCTACGAATTGGTAAGGGTTGCGAGCGACCGTTATAGGCTTGGTATGGCGGTGGTTCATGGCCAGTTTGTATGATATAAAGGATTGCCTCAGCTGATGCTGATTGATGATGTGAGCTCATGGGTTCTCTAGTCCATTCACTCCATGTGTTGTAGTATAGTGCAATTGTGTGTCGATTCTATTGTTATCGAATGTGTGTCAACGATCTTTCTCAAATTGTAGCAAAGCCTTTGTGGCTTTGTGATTAGAGTCTCACTCTTTGTGAACCTTCACAATAAGCCCAATAGGATGCATGGAGTTGTTGAGGTCTCTGAGTCAAGTTTTGTAGTCATGTGTGTTTGAATAAAGGTCTTCATAATCTCTCATACATGTTCTCTGATTATCATTTCGATTCTGCTCACGTAAATCTATTGCATGGAATCATAGCTAAAGTTTTCTAGCAATTGGTATCAAAGCAAAGCTTCCTCTGAGTTTTGGTCAAGAGAGGTGAAGTGCTCATGTGCTTGAGAGCTCAAGGATTCAGTGTGCAAAGAAGGATACGAAGGAGATCACCACGTGTCGAAGTCATCAGGGTTCCTAGTGCTCTCAAGCGACCTTGTAGCACACGTAGAAGGAGAGCTTCTGCACTCGACGTACTTGCAAGGCTATGTGGGCAACTATTATTGCAATAAACAATGGACACATCTACTAAAGCTACCAGAGGACTTCCTAACACTTTAGTAGTGAAGTTTAATGGTCGAAACTTCCCCTACTGGCAGTTATTCGTGCGACTCTTGTTCATGGAGAAAGGCCTATGGGAAGTTGTATCCAGCTCTAAGAAGAAGCCAACTATTAATCAGTGTCATGAGAAGATGCAAGCATGAGGGATGCCAAAAACGAGAAGGCTCTTGGTCTGATGGGGAGAGGGAGAGCCATTGGATTGGACTATTTCCATATATGCGGATGTCACAAATACAACTCAAAATTAGACACTGGTAGAGACACTTTTTAGATCCAAAGTCAAGAACCTTAAAATCATGCTCAAGCAAGAATTGTTCATTTAGCAGATGGGTGATGGAGAATCACTGGCAACACACCTCAACCGGATGCAATCGATCATCAAGCAATTGTAAGGACTTTGAGTATTGGTCGATGATGACGACACAAAAGCCTTATTGCTTGCTAGTCTTCCTTCCAAGTATAAGAAGTTGACTATCTTATGTCTTAATTCCGATGGTTTGTCATTTCAAGAAGTGGGGTCTATCTTGTTGAGTGAGGAGAGTCGAACAGAGATGCAACAAGTGCCTAACAATGAGCAAGCATTCGCTACCAAAGAGAGAAAGAAATCAAATGGTAAAGAAGCCAATGGTTGTCTGCAACTATTGTGGCAAAGAAGGCCATGAAGATAAGCTCTGCTACAAGAAGGCCTATGATGATAAACACGGGAGCAATTCCAAGGCGTGTATAATCAAAATGAAGACTCCGCTAGGTTCACAAATGAAACGGTGTCATAGACTTGGGGGATGGAAGCTATCCTAACCGTGATTATGCTTTTTAGCACACAGCATCGTGATTTGCAATTTTGGCTTTGGTTTGATAGTAGTGATATTCACTCTCACTCGGTTTATGGGGGGGTGTTAGCAATATTAGTGTGTAAACCTTGTGGGGGGGCATCACCCTCCTAAGGTTCAATCATCACGTGTATTGTGCCATTTGGCACTGTTGCATGATACAGATTTGACATGGTTCTTCTAAGGCGGCGTCTCAACTCCTCCATTCCAATGTCTCCATGGAGTTAGGAGCTCGTAGCTCCTGGCAGTTGCCAAGAGGCAACTCAAGGAGGATTTGTCCGCTGGTCGTGCTCATCATCGAGCTGAACATACCTATGGATTGGCGAGGGTTGCTGGCAACCGTTACAAGCTTGGTATGGTGGTACCTCACGGCCAGCTCGTATGATATAAAGGATTGCCTCAGCCAGTGTTGATTGATGATGCGAGCTCGTGGGTTCTGTAGTCCATTCACTGCAAGTGTTGCAGTATAGTCCGGTTGTATGTCAGTGCTGTAGTTATCGACCGTGTGTCGATCCTTCTCAAATTGTAGTAAAGCCTTCGTGGCTCTGTGATTAGAGTCTTACTCTTTGTGAACCTCTACAACAAGCCCATCAGGGATGCGTGGAGGTGTTGAGGCCTCTGAGTCGAGTTTTGTAGTCATGTGTGTGTGAATAAAGGTCTTCATTATCTCTCATACAAGTTCTCTGATTATCATTACGATTCTGTGAAAATATCATAGCTAAAGTTTTCTAACACAATATGCACATATTGACCGGGCACAAGCCTAATGGCTAGTGAAAAATGGATGAACATAAGGCCAGAGGCTTCTGAGTAGGTGTGCGGATCTGTACAGGCGTACAAACATGTTGAGTAATTGTTTAACCTGCTTGGTGCTGAAACATGTGTTGTAAAGAATTGCATGGAGCTGAAGACGCAAGAATAGCAAATGCATACGGCAAGACCAAGCGATGAAGCAGACACAAAAGGGCAGCATCTAATACTGCCTTGCGTTTATCGTTGTGCCACTAGACTCCAATAGAGGTCGGGAAATTTACAATGGCCATGCACACTTGAATCGAATGGTCCAACAATGAATCACTCCCGCAAATGCAGAGCCTAGGTGCTTGATTATTGTATCTTTATTGCCCGCCTAGCAGCCTCGCAGTATCACAAACCACACCCTTCACCTTTAAGAACATTGCTTCTCAATTGCCATAGATTTAATGCTGTGTGATGAATATGAATGCATCTAGAAAAGGAGCAAAGAGCTTGGGTAGGTGCCGACAGTGTAGGCTCTGATACCAATGTAAGGGGGATCAGATCTGGAAGAGGGAAAGGGCGATAAAGAGTAGTAGAAGGGTGGTAGGGAGAATGCAAGATGGGAAGAGAGGGGGAGAGAGAGAGAGGGGGGGGGGGGGAGCAGGGAACTAGGGGGTAAAGTGTCAAATCAATATGTGGGTACAACGGGAGTGGAGGTGAGGTTTTTATAGTCCTCCCCCATTTCCTCCTCTCTGTAGTGGATAGCCTCCTAATGCCAACCCCACTAACTTGCTATAAATTTCCCGTTTACTACACAAAAGCTAGGGCCAATTCTTCTGGCTCAACCTCCTCCCTGTAGCAACTGGGTCTCAAGACCAAATCTACATTTGGCACATGCCCCTCCCCCTTCATGCGTGAGGCCAAGATTTCTAGCATTGTTGAAGTTTCCCTGTTGTCACAGTTACCCACGACAAACTCATGCACCTTCTTGCTCACCTCAATCAAAGCAGTTGCAGGCTGTTTCATTGCTCCTGCATGCTTCCTCAGTTCCTCTATTCTATATGCATCCTCCAACCTGCCAGCACTCGCAAAGATATTTGCCATGAGCACATATGAAGCGGCAGATTCTGCATTCATCTCAACAAGTTGCTGAAAACATCTCATTCCCAGTTCTGCTTCGCCATAAGTTTTGCAGGCACTCAGCAAAGCTCTCCACATTTCTTCAGACGGAGGGCACTGCATAGTTTCAAGAATTTTCTCTGCCTCGTACAAGCGGCCGGATCGGGCAAGAAGATCAACCATGCAAGTGTAGTGTTCTATTGTTGGTGCAATACCATGTTCTTCCCTCATCATCTTGAAATAGTCCTGACCCTTAACCACCCATTTGCCATGACTGCACGAAGTAAGAAGACATGTGAAGGTAATTCCATCTGGCTTCACACCCTGTTGTTGCATGTCCTCAAAACATTGCATAGCCAACGTACCATCATGGTTTAAGCAATAACCTTTGATCATTGCATTCCATGCCACAACATCTTGAAGTGGCAGCTTGGCAAAAACTCCCTGTGCTTCTGAAAGTGAGCCACATTTGGCATACATCTCAACCAAAGTGCTGCCTACTAAAAGATCATTTTCATATCCTGTCTGTGATACCTCAGCATGTATTTCTCGACCCTTGCCTATGGCTCCTAAGCTGCCACAAGCTTGCAGGGCACAAACAAATGTCACAGCATCGGGAGGAACTCCCTCCAGTTGCATCTGCTCAAAACATTCCAGCGCCTCTTGACCATGTTCAGCATAGCCTGCAATTAAAGTGTTCCACGACACAATGTTTCGGACTGGTAGTTTCTCAAAGACTTCCCGAGCCTCTGAAACTGAACCACATTTGGCATACATGTCAACCAAATTGTTGCCCACAAAACAATCTTTTTCAAGTCCTTTTTGTGAGATCTCAGCATGTATTCCCCGGCCCTTGGCTATAGCTCCAATGCTGCCACAAGCTTTCAAGGCACAAACAAACATGACGATGTCTGGAATGACGTTGTCCAGTTGCATCTGTTCAAAACATTTTAGTGCTTCCGGACCAGGTCCATGTTCAGCATATCCTGAAATCAGTGAGCTCCATGACACAATGTTTCGGACTGTCAGCTTGTCAAAGACTTTCCGTGCATCTGAAAGTGAGCCACATTTAGCATACATGTCGACCAAACTGCTGCCAACAAAAAGATCTCTATCAAGGCCCATTTGTGCGATCTCAGCATGTATTTGTCGTCCATTGCCTATGGCTCCTAAGCTGCCACAAGCTTTCAAGGTGTGAATGAACGTAACAGCATCTGGGGAAACATGCTCCAATTGCATCTCTTCGAAACATTTCAGAGCTTCCTGACAAGGTCCGTGTTCAACATATCCCGCAATGAGAGCACTCCAGGAGACAACATTTCGAACTGGCAGTTTGTCGAAGACTTCACACGCCTCTAAAAGGGAGCCACATTTGGCATACATGTCAATCAAAGCGCTTCCAACAAAAATATCTTTTTCGAATCCCTTTTGTACAATCTCAGCATGTACTTCTCGTCCCTTCTCTACAGTACCTATGCTCCCACAAGCTTTCAAGACACAAACAAAGGTGACAGCATTTGGAAGGGTGCCAACCTGTTGCATCTGTTGAAAGCACTTTAATGCTTCCTGACCAGGTCCATGGTCAGCATATCCTGCAATTAATGTGCTCCATGATACAACATTTTGAACTGACAGCTTGTTGAAGACATCCTGTGCCTCAAAAAGACAGCAACATTTGGCATACATGTCGACCAAAGTATTTGCAACAAAAAGATCTCTGTCAAACCCCTTTTGAGTGATTTCCACATGAATGCCTCGGCCTCTATCCACATCTTTCAGCCTAGCACAAGCTCTTAATAGAGCCATAAATGTATGCCTGCTAGGATGTACATTATCCTCCTGCATTTTGGGGTACAGGTTGAGAGCATGCTGCGTTTGACCAGATTGGATATAGCCTAAGATGAGAGAAGTCCATGAATGCTCATTCCGATGAACTAACCTGTTGAACACACGCTGAGCATTGCACACACTTCCACATTCCACAAACATTGGCACAATGTAGTTCCCAACAGCTCCATGACCTTCCATTCCATTACAGTAAATGTGTGCATACACGTGCTTGGCATCCGCCAGAGACTTTTTTTTCCTGCACTTCTGCAAGATGCAGATGACGTTCTCAACCGAAGGGAGCTCAGCCATCCCATACAAGAAACGGAATGCATCGCAAAGCTCACCATCTCCCAACCGCTGCCCTCTTGCAGTTGTGCATGCACCTGCGTTACCAAGGTAAAACAGGCCTTGCACATGTGACCAGACCATGCTAGTCCTCCATTAAAGCCCCATAGCTTGAGCCCCCCTGGTCTTGATTTGCATCCCGTAGCAAGCATGTAATTAGCCCAACCTGGATTGTACCAGCCGTCTAAATTCTCCCAGCGTCACCTCAGTATTTTTCTGAAGCCTTTAGGTTTGCATGCTAAAAGTCCAAACTGGAATTTCAGACTAATCAATCAACAGGATTTTCAAGCATTTCTACAGTCTTATAATTTGTTCATCAAATTGGCCATATACTTTGTCCCCGCACTGAAGGGATCTGCCATAAGCGAAGTAGCAGACCTGATCTTGACGTCATGACGGTAGGACCAGCCAAGGAATCCTGCTTCTGCCGCTGGCCAGAAAAGTAGTGTCCTGGTGAACCATTGCTCTGTTCCTTCACAAACCAGATTAGTGGCCGCCCGTATGAAGGTGCAGGTGAGGTCGTAACGAGCCGGCATCTTGAGGTACTCATTCTTCGAGCTTTTCTGCACGCCTACGGAACGCTGCACAGAAGGATGCAGTTGCCAAAACGGTTGCCAACAAAGTTGAAAACTCACATCAGGCTGTCCTACAAACACAAACACACACACACAAATATATGCACACAGATTAACAGACAAAGCCATGAGAGAGGAACATAAAGAAATGAAAGTCACTGTCCCTCTCAGATAAAGAGTTCAACCCTCTCACATAAAGAGTTCAAGGTGGCTAGCCACTACTCATAGGGACATAACATATTCGGGACAAATATCGTCTCTATCATGGGCATGCTATATAGTCACCAATTATTGGGGCTTCCACTAAAGCTGGGGAGGATACTTTTGCTTCCACTCCTAACCATATTGTTTTTGGCCTTCCCTCGTAAGGGTAGGTCTTAGTAACGAGTTTTAATCTTGAAAACGAAAAATGATTTTCCCTTGTAATTATTTGGCATCTTGATTTTGTGGTGAGCTAATTGGCAGTTTGCCACATCTCCTAGTTCCTTCAAGGGAGCGGTAGTGTTGGCAGTGGCACGTGTGCACATGGTGTTCAAGTAAGGTCGTGCATTGCAAAACAACAGCCCCATCCATGGCAGGCCACTTGGACAATGTCGACCTTGTTTTTTCTTTTTTCGGTAACTTAGCAGAAATATATTAAAGAAAAAGTGAAATGTACAAAAAAGAAGGCAGCCACAAAAAGAAGAGGCAAAAACCTTTAGTTCAAGATTCTACCTATCACTCTAAAGCTTTCATTATCTTTCCCAAAGAACTGTACAGCCCTTTTTAGATCATCTAGTACAGCCGCAATCAACATTCTCCCAAGGTGGGGTCTGTGGAAGGCTAGGTCATTTCTTTGCCTCCAAACTCCTAACCATATTGTTGCTCTTCACAACCTTAGGGAAGAGAAGTTTCAAAACTCTCATAGCAATGTAGAACCTGCTTTTGCTTGGGAGGATTTCACTCCTAACCATATTGTTGCTCTTCACAACCTTAGACAGAGAAGTTTCAAAACTCTCAAAGCTTGGGAGGATACTTTTGCTTTCTCTCCTAACCATATTGTTGCTCTTCACAACCTTAGGGAAGAGAACTTTCAAAACTCTCATAGAAATATAGAACCTACTTTCTCTCTATAGAGTGCAATAGTCTTAAGTGCTAACTGGCAAGAGAGAGAAAGCATTTGAACATCCATAAGATCCATATTTGTGTTTATGCTAACCATCAACTTTATTTCTTATAACCTTGGCACTCACCAAGAGCTCAAAGGATACAATTGTAATGGCCCTCATGGAAGATGTGGCATTAGAGATAGGCCCTTCCTTCAACCTGCTTAGCAACCCCTTCCTTTAGCCTCTACTAACCCACAACATCAGCCATGAGGGACTCAACCCTTCCTACCTCTTAATCTAGCCTCTTCATTATAAGCAACCCCTTCAATAAGGTTTATAGTTTGCATAACCCTCATTTGTCTCGGTGTGTTAGATATACGTATGAGATCATGGATCTTATGCACTTTCTCGTCCTTTGTCTCTTGCATCAATAGATGCACATGCCTACTTTTAAAAGACATTATCCTCAATGCTACAGGTCTACTCTAGGGGCACTCTTTTGGAAATGTGATAATAGCATGGCTAGCACATTAGCTAGCATGTGGGTTTGATATACAAAAAGATAGGGGAGCAAACCTCCCAATAGTATGGTTTATAGGTCAACTAAGCTATTGGCATTGCACTTTAGAGTAACTCCCACATCAATTGTACCTATGGGACATCCATGTCTATTAGTTGAGATTCATGCTATAGGTACATAGCCACTCTTTTGGCATCATGACCTTTAGATGAGACCCTCACAGGTAATGACCTCTTAGATCAAGATTGTTGAGCATGAGTAGTGCTTCCCGTCACTCACGGTGCAAGTGGCACCGTGAGTGATGGGAATGCTTTCCCATCCTATGTCTCTTACATCAATAGATGCATATGCGTACTTTTAAAAGACATTATCCTCAATGCTACAGGTCTGCTCTAGGGGCACTCTTTTGGAAATGTGATAATAGCATGACTAGCACATTAGCCAACGTGTGGGTTTGATATACAAAAAGATAGGGGAGTAGACCTCCCAATAGTATGGTGTATAGGTCAACTAAGCTATGGGCATTGCACTTTAGAATAATGGCAAGCAAAATGTACCCTAGATGGGGATCACTCTTAAAGAGCCATGATGCATTTTCTATTTCATGAGGTGGTTTTATGGATGCTCGATACTCTTTCATTTTCCATCCCTAAGTCTCATTTGAGATAGTAGTCTATGCCCCAACATGTGGATCATTTTAGGATGGAGAATCCCTAATCAGTTTTATGATTGAATCAAGGTGACCATATGTTTGCAATTCTTCATGTCATTTCAAACAAATTCTTAGTCGGCCTAGTATTGTACAACTACCTTTGAGTATGTTAATATTTTTTCGATGAGCTTGTTGGTAGTTTGCCCATGAGAACTATTGGTCTATTTACCTTGTCAATCACCGTTTTTGGTGAATTAATGGTCTCACATGTAATTCCTAGTAGTGGGGAAGAAGCCAATAGTCCACTCATCCCTTTGGCTTATAGGACCACATAGCTAGGGATCCATGCTCTATCCCATATCCATGACATGTGAGCAGTCACGGTCAACCTCAAGCCATGGAGACACCATGTTTTGGCCTATAGACCCTAATAACATGATAGATGCATTGTGGTCTTATTGTGCTCTAATTAAAGACACAAGATGACCCAGATTTTAGAGGGGGTTATCCTTGGGAATATGGTGTCAAGGACAACTTCATAGTACATAAATTCCAAGGGACACTCTTATGCCCATGATTTGGAATACTCTATGATGCTCATAGTACATAAGATCCAAGGGACACTTGGATGTTCATGAGTTGGAAGACTAAGGGAGAAGAGGATCAAATTCTTTTTGTTGGTATGTAGTTGCAAGATTATTCTCACATTTGGTGGCCCCCTAAGTGTGTAATTCACCACTATGACATATGGATAACATGAAGAGGGCTTGCAGACTTATGCTTCAAGTGCAATAGAAGTGGATCCCACAGTTATGGAAGTATGCACAATGGAGAACATTAGAAGAAATGCACAATTTGAATCATAGCCTAATTCTATAGGTTTTAAGTATTTTTTCCCAGCGTGCCACTCAAGTAAGCTATCCCATAATCTTTTTCATGCAAATAAGCTGCCCATAATCTAAACCTATGTATCATTTGGTCTCATGTGGCTATGAGTTATTAATGGGATACCTAACCCACTCTTAGAATGCAAGATTTTGTCTTTAATCAAATGGAGCGGTGACTCTAGTTAATCTTTTAATGCCTAATAATACATAACGTAGCTTAGGCTATTTTTTTTTTCATAAGAATTTGTTTATATGGTTTGTATGATTTGTACCTAATATCTCTTTTCTTTTCATAGTAGAAGTCCCCATGTATAACCACCTTGTGAATGTTCTAGGATTAAACTTGTATGCTAATTGGATATTGCTATATAAACAACCTTGGTTTCTATATTTGAATTATTTATACCATGTAGATCTATGGCCTTATGATAGGGAGCTCCATATCTTGCAAAGGCCCTAGTTTCTGTATTTCAATTGCTTATAGCATGTAGGGCTATGGCCTTATGATAAGAAGCTTCATATCGGGTTTATTACACATGTAGTCCCATACAATGAGGTGTTTATGTTCTAGCATAACGTGATGCTTGGATAGTGTTGAGATATGGTGCCATGAGCACATATATTAAAGGCTAAGGTATGGTATAGGAAAGAATTAAAGTAGCCACCCTAGGATGTGGACTACATGATGAGGCGATATGATTTGAGGATCTCCATAAGGAAAGATGTGGATCAGAGGATCCCACGTGTGTTGACTATTCTAAAGGCTCTCTCTATATAAGAAGACTATCATGTACCGTTGATTACATATAGATTGCAATAGATTGAGTGTTTGCTACCCTATGTCCGTCTTGTGGTGCTTTGATCCTCCTTGATCCCTCACTTTGTCATGGTATTAGAGCTCCCTTGCCTTTTGCTGAGGCATTGCGATCCACGTGAGTGTGAGAGATTCTTATCTATTGAGAGAAAATTTCCGTTCATGAGAGACATTTCCATCCATACATTTTATGAGAGATTCATGAGTGATTTCTTTGTGAGGATTGAGAGAGAGAGAGAGGTTTGTTATTCTTGAGAAAGATTTCCGTCATTCTTTTTTTTTGAGAGATAGCCTCTTTACACAAAGAGGCAAAGACAAAGGCGACTCATATGACTCCTGGAAATGGTGTAGATCATTGCGTTCTCCCGTACAACCCAATTTTTTTAGCACTGCTTGTTGGGTTCGTTTTGAAGTCCCGGTGTAGACGCAGCCCCGTTCAGTCTTGCTTCAGAGGCTCGGTAAACTTTGCAAGATCACGGAATCGCAGCAGCAGCAGTAGCTGCCTCAGTTGTTTGATTCCCTTCTGTGGTGGTCTACTTGCTCGTCGGTTTAGGGAGAGCCACTAGTCTCTCTAGATTTATTGTTGTGAGTGCGCAATAGAAAATTGACCACACACAATCGCAACCTACGCCTGCAAGCCTCCCGACTAATGCTCGACGACTCAACCTCCAAGGTTGAAGGAATAGCAACTCCCGCCTCTAAAAATGGCGCATCCACGCATCCACAAGCCCATAGTGCCCTTCTACATAGACACGGGCTGCAAGGCGACTCATCTGCAGAGACTCCAACTGGCCAACGCTCCATCGATGCTCAAGACGCTTCTCTACAGCCGGACGCTTCGCTACAGCCAAGGCTCTCCATACACAGCCTCTTCTCGCAAACTCCATGCAAACTACAGCCTACATCTCTAGCAAAGACTGTCCAAAAGGCTAACTCCAAGTCTCTTGGGCAACGCCATCTCCTACAATCTGTGCCATCAACAGAGGCACCCCTAGCTCCACCATCGGAATTTTCTGCAGCTCCTGCTGGTGAAGGTCATTCAAACGCGAAGCAAGTCGTGACTTCTACAAACTATAGCGCCTTCCCTGCTCCCGGTCATGATTCCATCATGTTACAGATCTTCGTCGCTCGCCACGCCCACGTCGCCAGCTTCAAGCTTTCTTTTTTCTTCTCCAAGGAAGTTACCTTAGGCCACATGGTAGATAAGGTGGTTACATTAGCTGTGGTTGGTTTAGTTGAATCATGGTTAAGTTTGTGTAACCTTGGGTTAACTGAGTTGGGTTAGAAGGTTGCCACATGGAATAGTGCCACCTAAGCACATAGCCCCTGCTAAGCACGATGTATCTGTAGGATGTGAATGCCCCACATCATCATGCCTCTTCTTTCTTCATAAAAACTTCGACAAGCCATAACTCTCAATCCAGAAAGAATTTGCATGCGCTCCAAAAAGGTTAACACTGCCATAGCATCATCAGGAGTGATAGGAGAGTTGATAGAAGCTAATTGAGTCATAAGACTCCGCATATAGTTGACATGAGCTGCTAAAGTAGTACCACTTGCCATCTTTAATTCAAAGAAAGAGATTTTAAGTGATAGTTTAGAGATGTGAGAGCTTGCACCAAAAATCATGTCTAGCTTCTGCCAAGCTTCCGAAGGAGACTCTAAGTCAGAGATATGGTGTATATAATCATCACCCAAAGCAAGAGCAATGATACCATATGCCTTTTCTTCTCTTGCTGGATCCCTTGCCGGTCGTGTCAGTGTTGAGGGTTCTCCAGCATTGGAGGCTGTAGAAGAAGCGGTAGGAGTAGGTTTGACAAGTCCCCATAAGTTCTCCCTCATCAATGCAAATTTCACCTTCATTTGCCATGTATGGAAGCCCTTTCCATTGAACTTCTCAAGATTAAATATGGTAGCCATGAGAGGGTCTAACCCAGATATTGGGCAGTGTCTATCTCTCTTACAAGGCAAAAATAACTGAAAGACTTCCAAAATATGAGCACTTGATGTAGCAAAGAGTAGTGACTAGATTTCAAACAATGATGCTTCTTCTTACATGCTTCATAGAAGTGGGTGAAATAAACACTTTCCAATCAAAACCAGGTCTAGCAAGTCAAAATAAAACTAAAGCAACACTTGTACTGAAGTTATTGAAAACTTCAAAAGACCAGAAATGCTAGAGTAGCATTTTATGTAGCATCATCTTCAAAAGCTTGTCAAAACTGTCAAGAGTATGCCTGAAGGATTTGATCACATTGTTAGCACTTTGAAGAATCTTCCCAATCCTAACCTTAAAGGCATTATCTCTGCTCTCCAAGAAGAAGAAAGGCATATGGAGCTCAGGAAAGGCAATGACACTGCTTATGCTGTAAAAGTCCAGAAGGGCAAGTATACTCCTTGCAATCACTGTGGAAAGACAAATCACCTTTCAAAGGACTGCTTCAAAATTAATCCATGCAAGCACTGTGGCAAGAACAACCATAATTAGAAGTTTTGCAGAGCCAAAGCAAAGACAGAAAATGCAAATCTACTTACAGTTAATGAGCCTCCACAAGATGAGGCATCCTTTGAAGATTATGCATTTTAAACACATCTCTATGTATGCTCCAGATCTCTCTTTTTATGTCAAGGTACTCAGCCTGGATAGTCCTCCAAAATGAATGAAAATAAACTATTGTGTTTTGTGTGTTTTGTAAACACCTCTGGTCACCTTATGATGTAGGCCATGTGTATGTTTTGTTCCATGGTACCTCCTGCAGACATTGTGTGCATGTACATGCAGGGGAGATAACCATTGGAAGGTCTTTTTGTATCCCTTTTTGTTTACCTTACACCCAAGGGAACCCTTGCTAGCATGAGAACCTAGCCATAGATTTATCCTTGACCACCATGAGATGGCATGAGAAACTATGAGACTAGATGTATCCTTGACATAGCCTGAGGCATTTCCTTGAGGGGGGGTTTGTTGGGATATCTCAAGGTGTATGCCTCAGGCACACCTTATGTTTCTATGTGTGAGTGCTAGAGGCACAGTTAGGTGCCCACAAGCACAGTTAGGTGGTGGAGAGCCACATAGGATGATTGAGAGAATCTAGGAGCAGATTGAGGAGATGATTGTGGAGCTATGAAGTCATCAGTGATGTCAGTGAGCATGTATGAGGTGCCTACTTAAGGACCTCACTCTTCTTCATTCTACAACCAAGTAATGCAAGTATTCTGAGTTTGTGTCCACTCTTTGCTTTCCTTTCAGCTTCCCAACATAAAGTTCCTACCTGTCTCTAGCTATGCCAAAGAATATTTGGAACCCTTTTCAGCCTTACATGAAAATGTGCCTGTAATTCACCTAATCTCTGATGAAAGGCTCAACCTTGTGAACAAATAATTGTATGGTTAGATAATTGTCTATGGTTGTGGATCAATCACCTTGAACTACTATTTTCCTAAGAAAAGACCAATGGTTTAGATGGCCTTAGTTCAATCATGGCAGGGCGTACAAGCTAAATGTCTAGTCATGGCTCATATCACCTACTTGTACATCAAGGAGTTTATGCTGATGGCTCTTAAAGAGTTGAAAGATCATAATAAACATGTACTTTCCTTCTTTTAGTTCATATGGAGTACATATCATTTTAGGACATCTTAAACCCATCACTCTAGTATCACTTTCCCCACTATACATACATTGGATTTCTCTCCTAAAAGACCTAAGGGAAGACTCTCCATCTGAGTCAGGGATTTTGATGTATCAAATAAAAACATGGGGAGGTCCCCTTTGGCCAAAAGAGACTCATCATACAATTCTAGTAAAAGAAGAGACCTTACTTAGAGAAGGAGGCCAAAAGACACTCATCATACAAGTCTGGTAAAAGAAGAGGCCTTACTTAGAGAAGGAGAGGATTTTGGGATGATGACACATCCTAGAGGTCCCTAAATAAAATTTGGTTATTCTCTTATTTTATGCATTTATAGTAAAATGATACTTTTGCATTGGAAGTTTCTAATAAAGGAATCCTGTGTTGTAGGATATACGACACATTTCATATCTTCATAGTGGCAAAATAACTTTTCAAGATCAAGTGGTGGAAGGGAAAATCTTCATTGTCAATTATATATATACCCGAAAGGAATCATCCTAGAAGTGGGCAACTTAATTCTTGGGAATATTTTCTATCTGAAAATCAGTGGCATTGGTTTGGTGGATGGATGTACTATCTAACTTAAATTCTCTTTTAGGTAAGCTTTTAAAAGTTTTTTCTACCCTTCCTATGGACATTTGTTCTTGTAACCTGGTTGTATTTAGTAGATTCACAAAAAAATTTGACAATGTTGGCTTGCATGTATGTAATCCTAACCTTGAAGTCATTGACTGAAGGAAACTTCATAGGCTAGCTAACTAAGGAATCACCCACATCCCCTCCAATCCCAAAAAACCCTAGCATAGCCTTAAGCAAAATCCCATCCAAATCTCTCAAGCCCTAGCATAGCCTTAAGAGAAATTCTTGCTAGGTGGAACTCCATTGTTTTTTCCCTTAGAATCAAAGATACTAAGTTGCCAATGATATCACAGAGAGTACAAAGCATCTTATATAGCAAACTCAAAAGAATTTGTGACCTATCCTTAGAATCTTTGTGGCTCACTCCTAGTCTACATGATGAGATAGGTAGCCTTATTGACTCCTTTTTTACAGTAGGATTGGATAAGGCATGTATCTCTCCCTTGTTCTCATGCGGGAAAAATTCCCTACAACTAGCAATTAATAGGTGCATGAGAGTTGACTTCAAATCCCTTGAAGTATCCCAACTATAATTATTCCCAACATCTCCTCAAAGCTTATAAACTTTGGCTTTCTCCACTCCTCAAATAGGCTACCTTCCTATTTCCTTTATACAAGGCCGACAAGGATAAGTTTGAGTGGATCATTAGTGCATCTAGCTGCATTTTCTCTGACACAACTGACTTAATCACATCCTTTCTTAATTTAATTCTCTAGAATACCTTTGAAGAAGTATGCAATGAAAAAGAAAATGATATATTCAAAAATTTCCAGAGCTTTTTGCATTCTAAATCTGCAAATCATCCCTTGACCTAGCAGTTACTATTCTCAATGCAATAGGCCACGTCTTTGTTTTTACTAACATCACCTTTGAAAATATCCTCCATATGAGTGATGATAGTCATTCTCTCCAACCTTTTGAGAAATGCCAAGATAATGTTTTCCAGATTAGCCTAGAAAGACATTTAAAAGATGAGTGCACCACAAGAGGTCATCCAAAAAAATATAATTGTCTCTTGTGATTCGAAGGAAATCATCGAAGATTAGTGCACCATAATTCCTTAGCTTGATGGTCTAAGAGGTAATCCAAAAAATTTTCCTTCTCTTATGATTTGAATGAAATCGTAATGCTAATAGAATGGATTTTGAACACATCTTGTTTTAAAGCATCCAAAAATGGGGATTCCCATGGGCTACTCCTGCTCTCCTGCATGGTGTAACCTATACTTTGCATGGAATGAATTTCAATTTATCTCCCGATTAGCCAAACTCAAGAAACTTAATCTACTTAGTAAGTGTTGCCACACATTTAGGTACATACCATAAAGGAAGAAAATACTTCATCCCTTTATGTTAACACTATTCCCTTTATAATATATGCCAACCTTCTACATATAGAATTATCCCTTTCACTGGGTCTTTGACATCCCTTTTTTTTTGGAAGCAAGAAAAGATTCCTTTTCCCACCATAAGCTTTGTCCAAGCCAAAAGACACAAGCCTCTCATATAGTACCTAATTCAAGCCTTTTTCATCATCAGTCATTTCTCCTCTTTCCCATTTCTTTGAAGCACATGACATTCTAAAGGTAACCCATCTATTTCAGGTAAATGGGTTTGATAGACCATAGATCATCTAAGAAAAATCATACCCTGGCCTCATGTGGCATAAAGAATGGCTTCTGACATTCCTTGCCAAAATCACTTCGTAGTAGTGGGCCCCACACCTAAAAGGCATAGGCCCACTCCATTGTTTGTTAGTGTGGTGCTTGGGTTAGGAAGGGTGCACACAGACAAAAACATAAACACACACACCCCGCACGCATGCATGCACGCACACACACACACACACATGCATGCACTCACGCACATACATGTTATGCACCCACATGCACATGTGTGTGCACATGCGCGCACACACAATCTTGATGAAGTGAATGTGACACACACATTTTGTTTGAGGTAGTGTATATTTAATGTACTTTTCATCATTCATTGCTGCTGGTGTCAGAATCTATCATTTCATCCTCTATGTCAATTGCTACCTCATGAGCAGCACTGAATGTTTCATGGCTACTAATCTTTTTCATGTCCTTTTGGATCTTCTTCCTTAGTCTTGCAATGAACCAATCTGTCAAGTACTTATCATTGAGAAATGGGTCACACTTTGCAGTTAGGTGCTCCATTTTGCCTAGGTATGTGCATACATCCTCCTTGTGACCTTGTTCGAGCTTGCTCAGTTGGAGAGTGGGATCATCTTGAAGTATTTCGCCCATCTCTTGAATTTGGTGTGTAGCAGGTCCCATGTGGCTCATTCTTCCACTAAGAGATCAAGATACCATTTGAAGTCTTCGTCATCAGTTAAGGCCATGGGGATCCATGCAACCTTAGTTTCATTTGATTGATCCACTCCAGCATGCGGCATCAAAATTATGGAGGAATCTTGCTGGATCGCTCAAGCCATTGTATTTTGGAAGTTCTAGTTTGCCTAGGGTTCGCCTGCCTTGAGTGTCTGCCTTGAGTGTTATTGTGTCGGTCATAATTGTTGCAACGATGAAAGAAATTGTCCCCATCTACTTCTAGATCAATGTCACCATCATAGCAATGGCGATCTGCCATGTTGTGACTTGGAGGAGTCAAATGGATTGGATGAATTTCAAGCCAAAAATTTGGGGCAGACACCTCAACAGTTGTAGAGAGAGAGAGTGTGTGTGTAGTGCCACATATATTAAGGCACACTTATTCATTTTCAGTTTGTATGAGAATAATGAACCCAAGAAGCTCCGTTCCACCATATCTATCTATGGGTGTGTGCATGCATGGTACATGTCACATTTGTGACATGGTATCAGAGCCCATTAGGGGGTTGTGGGAGTGTGTGAGTGATTACCATGTGTTTAGCAACTCTAATCTTCATGCTCAAGCATTGAGTAGCTTTATAGGAGAGAGATTGGAGCACCAAAGAAGGAGGAGCAAGCCTCAAGGCAAGACTCGGAGGTCTTGTTGGCATGAACAAGATCCTATCCACAAGAGGAGAGCCAAAATAGTACATGTTATCAGTGTTGACAGAATAAGAAACGTGAAGAAGAAGCACACAGATTAGGTCTTCCAACGTTATCCCTTCTTGTTGAGCTCAAGGAGTCAAAGACAAGGCATTTGGCAAGGCATTTTGGAGTCCAAAGGCAAGATTACAGTTCTCATGGATCAACATTGTCAACAAAGCATGCATCTTTGAACATCAAGTAGGCGCCATTCCCTCTCTCATTAAAAAAACATTTATTGCTCTTCTTTCCCTAATTATAAGCCTCCCCAAGCTTCTGATAGCATATTGGGGTAGAGACAACAAGGCCAAGAGGTCTCTAACAATTCCCTTGCAATTTTGTGCAAATTTGAAGTAGTCATGAAATGGCAAAGCAATGCTTATTTTGGCAAAGAATGTTTCTGGTCTCTGTAGTTTCTAGTAGATAAAGTGTTGGTCACATGTATTTGGAGTTTGTGAGCTTTGTGTAAGCTCTCAAAAGTTTCTTGGATGGCTACAGGGATGCCATTGATGTTGTGATGCATATGCATGAGAACGAGGTGCAAATTTGTAGCATTTTCTTAGATGTTTTGCAAATTTTGTATATGCCATTGTGGGACATTACGTGCTTGTGAGCTATGCAACTTGTTTTGGTTGCACCTTGAGAAGAGATTTCTCATTGTTTCATTGAATTTTAGTTATGATGGGCATTCTCTCTTGCTTATTGTCCATGTTGACACCTAGGTAGGTAGAGTACATTAATACGAGTAGGTAGGGGGTATGGTGTTAACCCCAGGAGATAGAGCGGAGGAAAGGCTAGGATGTAAATGGAGTTCTACCTTAGAGCATGGCCCTGGAGCATGGCCCAAGTTCTTGTAACATGAGAAATAGGGAGAGTGGTGAGGAGGAGTAGGGTTAGACTTGCCTTCAAAAGGTTCTATGCATAAAAGCTAGAAAGTTTGACTTTTGGTCTTGAGTTGTATGTATGCATGTTTGAGAAATAGAAGATCTCCTTCTCTTATAAGAAGTGTTGTTGATGTTTCTCTTGCTCTTGCCTTTGTGAATGCCTCTCACCCCGTTTCCCCCTTCCCTCCCCCTTCCCTCCCACTCCTTCTTGCTTCATGCATTTCCTCCCCTCCTCCCTCTCCAACATCAAGGCATATGGTCTCTCTTAGCATATGAAATCATCCAAGAAGGCATCTAACGGGCTCTGACAATGAGTATTGCCTATTCCCGTGGAACTCGATATCGGACTATTCTCACTCGGGTTACCTAACCATATGTTCACCCCAGGAGATAGAGTAGAGAAAATGCTAGGATGAGAATGGAATTTCTCCTTGGAGCATGGCCCAAGTGCTTGTAATGTGAGAAATAGGGAGAGTGGTGAGTAGGGTTGGCCCTCCCTTTAAAAGGTGCTATGTATAAAAGCTAGAAAGTTTGACTTTTGGTATTGAGTTTTATGTATGCAAGTTTGAGAAATTGAAGATCTCCTTCTCTCTAGAAAGTGTTTTCTATGTTTCTCTTGCCTAAGAGCCTTTGTGAATTCCTCTCACCTCCTTTCCCCCTTCCTACTTCATGCATTCCCTCCCCTCCTCCCTCTCCTTTCCCCCTCTTTCATCCCTCTTCCCCTGGTCTTCCTCCCCCCCCTTCTCTTGATGATTCGCATTGCTACAACTCTAAAAACCATTGGAGTGACACCTTGGACTGAATGTGCTTGCATTTCTCCCACAAGGAGTGGTAGGAGGTGGAGATTTCCCTCGACATCACTCCAAGATCCCCTCATCACGTGGGCTCAATGCTAGACTACATATTTTGGCCTACCTGAGCATAGCCCCTCCATTATGCATTCATAGGATAGTTGCCCATGCATAGCCTACAATACACATTGTCTCGCCTAGGGAATAGGTGAGGATTTCTTGGGCCTTCCATTGCCAATCCCCCCTTGAGGTGTTGGGCCACTCGGTTGAGAAGGTTAGTGGCTATTTCATCTATATTCGCACCCTTAGGGAGTGGAATTGCCTCCTTAGCTTTACTTGCACTAATAGATTTACCCAATATGGGATACATCAGCCGAAGCTACTAGGAACTTTTTGGGCTAGGACTTGTCTTTCATATTGTCATCCAAGAGTACAATGGTCTTGCTGCATAGCTTGAACAACGTGGGGTTCAGGGTGATGATCGTGAAACTTAACATCCCTTAATCGGACAAGGAAGCATGGAAACATTAACTCATCACTCATCCTCTCATGAGGTTTGCAACAGGATTTTAGGTATTTAATACTTGTGATATACTCTCATAGGATGTCATGGTCCTTCTGCTTAACCTCATAAAGCTGGTTTTGATAGGGCTCCATTTGGGACCAGTGCAGGAGAACCTTACTATGAAGCTTTCCTAAGTGTCTCCCAGTTGATTTTCTCTTCCATGCCTAGAGCCCTATCCCATTGGCCAACCTTGCCATCTAGCCTCAACCCAAATGCGTTAACCTTGTCCAAATCACCTATGTCCTCGAAGGTCTCACAAATCTGCTCTAACCTTTTAAAATGGGAACTCTCCTCTAGAAACTTAGTAATGAGCTGGGAGATGGTGGCTAGCCTACTCCTTGCAGCATTGGTATCTCTTCCAACAAAAGCTAGTGGCACGGCCCATAATGCTTGCACTAGGATCCTCACCACCTCATGTGTACAAAATGTCTACAGTGTGGCAAGAGGATTTGGTGGAGGAGTCGGCACGTTGCCAAAGGTGGGCCCACGAAGTGGATTGTAAAAATTCACGGGTCATACGGTCCATTACAGGAAACCTTGCTTTAAACTTGGTGCAAAAAATTGGACAAAATCTCACAAAATTCATATTCTGATGCGCACAATTTTTTTAGATGGTGCAAAAAGGCATGATATTGATCTAAATCATGCCTTGTCATTTGATTTGATATGTAACATTATGTCATTTATATTTGACAATAAAAAGATGTAGGGATGTTAAAAACTCATCTTTTGGGCCAAAAAAATCATATGTTGACATCTTGCAAAAATACAGGGATGTGACAATGCCATCTTTTGGGCCAAAACATGGAGCGCATTAACGCGCTCCCTGTTTTGGCCCAAAATGGGCATTTTCACATCCTTGTATCTTTTGATTTACAAGTCCAAACAGGGTCATGTTACATATCAAATCAAATGGCAAAGCATATTTTAGATGATTATTATGTGTGCACCATCTAGTAAAATTTAATGCACCAAAATATGAATTTGTGGTTAATTTATTGCATTGGTTAGATTAGTGGGAGCTAAGAATAAATCATTAGGGAAGGATATTTTTCTCGTAACAAAGAAACATGGGTTTCATTCCAAGAGTGAATAGAGTTAAAAAAGCTAAGCATTTACATATGCATGGAATCTAGACTAATAATCCATGCAAGGAGTCCTTGGAAACACCCCACCTGTGTGGAAGGTTGCATTGATGATCTCAATTACTCTAGTGGAAAGAGAGAACTAGATTGCAGTTACTGTAGGGTTTGTCTTCAATACAAACAATGAATTGGAAATTGAACATACAAACTATCTCATGGATGATGTGAAATTAGTGTTAGTGGCTCAGAAAGTAATATGCATATTTAACCTTCTAGCATTGAGGAAACATATGGACTTTTGAATAAGTTATTATTTTTTGCTACTGAAATGGGGGATTTATAAATTTTTATTGCTCGCTTTTTTTGGCTCGCTCGCTTTTTGTCGCTTGCCTTTTGGTAATCCTCTAATGAATGATGGCTCTCCTTAATACAATTGAACGTGAGGCCCATAGGATTCACTGTTGTTGTGGGCACTAGGATATTCTGTGAACTTTTAGCTACAATAGTTGGTAGAGGGCCCTGTGGCTCCTCTGGCACTTTTGTCTACCTTGCAAAGGGGTTAACCAAGTCAGGATTAGATAACCCAAACCTCCCCATGAAGTTGGAGGGAGACTCCCTAATCTGTGAGGCTTTAGTTAAAGGTGTGGGAGACGGGGTCTGATCAAGCTAGAATTAGGAGCCATGGAGGCCTCAGGGTTCAATTTTTCTCCCATCTCTGCATCGAAGCTCATGGAGTCTTCTGTGCTAGAATTGTCAAATTGTAAAGGGCCGTGTGCAGAGTATGAGCTCAGGACTGAATTTCCATATGAGGTTGATACTAGATTGGTTTTTTTTGCCTGATATTATGTTTAGAGGCACTATCTCCCAGTTCTGACTCAGCTCCTAGGATTTTCCTAGATCTCAATAGCATGTAGGCGGATCAGGGTAAGTAGCCTCTTAATTGGCCTCCCTCCTAGGTTTCCAACCTCTCTCCCAGTCTACCAACTAGCCTGTCGATATGTGTGTTGGGTTAGTAACTTTGATGTGCACTGGCTTGTTAACTTGGCGTGCACAAGGGTTAGATGTGCTAAGGCTAATGTAGCATGATTCTATTTTTGGTAGGCCAAGGGTTTAGTTTGAGTGTCGAGTAGTCTTTAGGAATGCTATAGATCCTTAAATTCCCTGGCACCATTCAATATGGCAATTCCTCTATAAGTTTTTATCTTGATGATTTTATGAACACACTCACCCTTTAATTTAATTTTATTTGGAAGTCGTACACAGTTTTTCTGAGTGGTTGGTGACGTTTTAGCACAATTCAAATCACTAAATGACTAGATTTGATTCACAAGACTCTATTGACCATTAATTTGGTGTATGCATTGGTTGTTAGCCCAATGTGTAGTAGGTTGTTAACCTGATGTGTGGGGGTCAATAATGCAATGGATCCGCCACTGGCTTAGTAACCCGGTGTGCATGAAGTTAGAGTTGACTCCTATTTTGGCCAAGATTTGGTGCATTAATTATGCCAGCTATCAACAATTTTGTCACGTGTAAGACTATCAGTGCATGTCAAATGATTGCAGGCTGCCAGACATCTAAATCAATGAAGACAGCATTAATGTAGCATAGTCAACAATATCCCAGCATGGTCAACGATAATCCAATGGATTTTTAACTTGCCATATGCTGGGTTAGTAACCCAGTCCATTCACTGTGTTAAAATTAATGTAGCACTTCTCTCTGGGACTATCTGGTCTATGAGGTTTTTGGGATTCTGTGAGTTTCTTGGGACTTTGTGCAATGTTTGGAGTGTGTGGGGATTGGTTTTCTAGCTACTCTACCTACTAAACAACATCAAGCAACAAAAGTAATTGAAAATAGCAAAAAACAAGCAAGTTTGGACCACAATGGAAGGTTTTCTTCCCAAGATGGACTGTTTGTCATTCCCAAGACCTTGAAACTTCAACCCAATCATCACCATTCAGCTTTTCCAGTGAAATGGAACTTCATCTAAGTTTAAGCAATGATTCTAAGTACTCCATCCTAGATTTTGACACCTCCAATCCTCACAAAACTATAAAAAATAGTTTGATTTTTTTCCTACCTACCTTTCACTCTCTTTCTTTCACTTTTTCAGCTCTTTCTCTACACAAAACACCACAACCAAACTTCTTTGGCAATGGGAACTAATGGAAGAAGTATGCGCACACAAAATCATATCTCTATCTCCCTGGCACCAGTGCCAAAAATGTGTAATCCAGCAGTGACTCCACGTGATGAGGGGATGTTGGAGTGATGTCGATAAGGGAACTCTCCACCTCCTACCACTCCTTGTGGGAGTAATGCAAATCCTCGAGAGAAGAGAGGGGGGGAGGGGTGGGGAAGAGGGATGAACGAGTGGGAAAGGAGAGGGAGGAGGGGAGGGAATGCATGAAGCAAGAAGGGGGAAAGGGGTTGAGAGGCATTCACAAAGGCAAGAGCAAGAGAAGCATAGACAACACTTCTTGTAGGCAAGGAGATCTTCTATTTCTCAAACTTGCATGCATACAACTCAAGTCCATAAGTTAAACTTTCTAGCTTTTATACATGGCACCTATTGAAAGGAGGCCCTGACCCTACTCCTCCTCACCACTCTCCCTATTTCTCATGTTACAGGCAGCTGGGCCATGCTCCAAGGTGAAATTCCATTCTCATCCTAGCCTTTTCTCTGCTCTATCTCATGGGGTTAACATATGATTAAGTAGCCCGAGATTTATAATAGTCTGATGTCAAGATCCACTGGAATAGGTGATACTCATTGTCAAGGCTCATTGGATGCCTTCTTAGATGCTTTCATATGCTAAGAGAGAGCATATGCCTTGATGTTGATCAATGCATGCATTTATTTAGTTTATGCACATTTTGACATAGAGGTGTGAAAGTGAGTTTTTTGCCTATCTTGCTAGGAAGACTTTGTCAGGCTTTTCCTTGGCCTATTTCTTGGTGAAACATGTCATCAAAGAGCACGAGTGTTAGTTTGATTATTTTACGAGCAAGAAGCTCAAAGAGAAAAACTATCTTGCATGGAGATTTAGGATCAGGAATTTTCTAATTGGCAAAGATTTGTGGGATGTTGTAGATGGCACTGAGGCTAGAACATGGGAATGATGATGCTGATATCAAAGCATGGGTGAAGAAGAATCATCAGGCTATTTATTTCATGTCCATTACCATGGAGGACACCGTACTTCACATGAATTTTTAGCACTTACAAGGACTCCCAAACTCAGGTGTCTCAAATTTTAATGTCACAGCATCATCGTGTGTATGTGGTGCTTGCCAATTGTCCAAGTAGAGGTCCAAGTAGAGCACGAAAGCCATTTCCACACGAGGGAAAGAGATCTCATAGAGTGTTGTAGTTTGTACATACTAATGTCTAGACAACATCTCAACCTAGTAGGATACATGTTGTAGTTTATTCTTTGTAGACGATTACACAAGGAAAACCTGGGTTTACTCCATGCAGCATAAGTCTAAAGCCTTTGAGGAGTTTAAACTCTTTCAATCCATGGCAGAGAGAGAGACTGGGCAACGACTAGTACCATCCGTTTGGATGGAGGGGGAGAACATATATTCAAAGAGTTTACTAATTATTTGGATTCCCATGGCATTTAGAGGCGGGTCTCATGTCCGTATACACTGTAATAGAATACTAGAGAACATGATGGTGCTAGAGTAGTGATAAAGCATGGACTAACCACCGACAATTGAATCCAAATGGTACGAAGCTATAGAATGCTCACAAGATTGCGGACTGGTTGACTTGGAAGATGGGAGATGATGTGAAGCAAAGACTCTTTGTGGGAAATAAAGGTGGATATTGTTGACATGACAAATGCATGGGATTGCTAGACCATCAAAGGAACTCAGTCAAGGCAATGCATATTGGGTTTTAGTAAAGGTGGATAATGTTGATAGGACTAATGCATGGGATTGCCAAGGAACTTGGTCAAGACAACACATATTGCTCATTACTCCACCCTCCCCTTTTCCACACTAATTAACACATTTTTGAATTATTCTAAATTGTGAGGAATGTTGATAGGACTAATGCATGGGATTGCCAAGGAACTTGGTCAAGACAACGCATATTGCTCATTACTCCACCCTCCCCTTTTCCACACTAATTAACACATTTTTGAATTATTCTAAATTGTGAGGACTCATTGGATGATGTTATCAATTATCTAAATGTGAAAAAGCACATTATTATGTAGATCATGTAGACAATATCAACATACAATTTTGTGTGTCATGGATATTTGGAGAGTTTTTTGGAAAAGATGTGGGCAAGTTCTTATGCACTTTAAATAGATCACATAAGTAAGCAATGGACTTACTATTTTTTAATAAATATTTATACATAATAAATCAAATGAACATTTTAATTGAAAAATATAAGCCTTTTAGATCCCTTTCTCCTCAGGTTAAGCTATATATATGGAATAATTTGTTGAGATTAATGTCCCTTAGAATGGGCAAATGGGAAGTATAAATGAGTAAACTAATAAAGGAATTAGATGAGAGCCATAAGGAGGGTGCTCTCTCTGTCTCTCTCTCTCTCTCTCTCTCTCTCTCTGTCTCTCTCTTCAATGACACTAGTTCTTGTTATTTGGTATGATAGTAGAGCCAACAGGTTTGACATACATGATGTTCTCTTTCTTGGACACGTAATACTTATTCACTAAGCATGCATGTACTAACTTTAATATTTGGTGTCCTATTCATTAACTTGAGATTAGACTTTGAGTCCCTCGTTTGGGTGCAGAATAGATCATCGAAGAGTGGCCGTTGAAAGGTTGTGTGCAGGGTGGATGATTCAACTCGAATGTGATGGAATCTAGAGTCATTCTTAACAATGACATCCCCTTAGACGTCTATCACAAAATCATGCACATCTCTACCAAAATACTTTGAATGGAGCATGTGATACTTGACATTGACAGTTGTGTGACATTTCAAGCAAGTGACTAGAAACCTTGACTTCAGTGTGTAAACAAACATTCTAACCTGGATTATATGACATCGAGACATTAAATAATTTGTGAACGAGACTGAATTTCCAAGGGATTCAATATCAATTGCAATTGTAGATAAGTTGAAGACATCACTAGGTGTTGTCAAAGGAGTGCAAAGTGCTAATAAGTTAGCTACAAAGAAAATGACAATCCACATGATTGCCAACAAATCAACGGCAAAACAATTTAGTGATACGGAATTGGCTAAAGCCCTTGGTATTCAACCATGTAATTTTAAGATGCATCGTGTTGACGTAGAAGGAGAGAATTTCAAATGGGCTGATGGAAGTCAGAGGCACGGGCAAGCCTGCCTGAGTTTTGAGGTTGTTCAATGTGTCATTGACTTCTAGAGAGACAACACTAGGGTGTCTCCAAACAAGAAGGACGTTTGCAAGCGAACGCTTGGCCCAAAAAATTACACACGACATCCCACCCATTACTTGGAGTTTATAGAGGTACATCATCCTTCTTTTGTAGGGGAGCATCATGATGAGTAGTAGCACTGTTAGTTGTGGGGGTTAAAGGTCACTGTGCCTTTACCCCAGTTATGTACAATACTCAAACACATATATAAATGAATGAAAAAGAAGATTAGGGTGGTTCTGCATCCACTAAAACTTGTGTGGCTCTCTGTTTCTCTCTCTCCCTCTTCTGTTCTTGCTTTCGTTGAGAGCACTCTCAATTGGTATCAGAGCTCAACCCTGTCCCCACTTCTAACCCTGAAATCCCCTTCTAAACCCTTGAACTCCCGTGGAGGCGAGAGCCTCCATTAATCATTATAATCAAGCCCTCTTTCTCATTCACACATGCATGAGATCTGCTTTCCATGCTTTAGCCTACACCTCTCACTAGAACACGACCCGAGGACCTATGCTACACTTGTGAACACCTATGCTACAACGAGCGACACGATTGTAGGTGACCAACACCCTCGAAACCTGCACTTGGGTAAAACAAAGACAACATTTGGTGCCACTGTCAGGGAGGTTCGCGCCTAAAGTGAAAGCGGGGCATGTGCTTGCATGTGTGAAAAAAGAACCCCCTACAAAAAACCATACAAGATACATCCCTCAAGGCAAAGGAGTGAAAAAATGCTTCCAAATAATGCAAAAGGATAATGTTGACTTACAAAATCACATTAATACACTAAACACCCAAAATTAAACCTTAATCCCCCACATCCTATAAAAGCAAAACCTCCCTCATTTCTTTTCCCACCCTTTGCTAGCCACTTCCTTCTCCAAATTCCATTAAGCCGCCATAATTTTCATTTTTCTCTATTTTCCATCCACCACCACCACCACCACTTTTTCTGTAAATCCCCCCTCCACCACCACTTTTTCCATCAACCCCCCCTTCCATCTCCATCTCCACCTCCCATCATCTTCCTCCCCACCACCTCCACTTTTTTCGTCCATCCCCCATCTCCCCCACTCAAGGTAACCATCATTTTCCCCTCCACCATCTCTCTACCTCTCTCTATAGACCATCTCCCCTTTTTCTCCTCCATCTTCCATTTCCTTCCCTCTCCCCACCCCCAATCTCCATCATCTCTCTACTCTCTCTACACCCCATCTCCCCTTTTTCCCCCTCCCCCTCCATCTCCCATCTCCTTCACCCCCTATCTCCATAACCCTCCACTCCACCATCTCTCTACCTCTCTCTATCCCTCACTCCCTTCACTCCACTATCTCTCTACCTCTCTCTACACCCCATCTCCCCTTTCCCCCCTCCCCCTTCATCTCCCATCTTCGCCACCACCACCCATCTCCATCACCCTCCACTCCACCATCTCTCTACTTCTCTCTATCCCCCAATCCCTCTACTCCATCATCTCTCTACCTCTCTCTATCCCCCACTCCCTTCACTCCACTATCTCTCTACCTCTCTCTATCCCCCTCCCCCTCCCCCTCCACCCCCCCCTTTCCCTCTTTCCCTCCATCTCCACCTCCACCCCCCATTCCCTTCCCCCCCACCACCACCCATTTCCCCCCCCTTCCTCTTTCCCCCCCATCTCCACCTCCAACCCCCCTTTCCTCTTTCCCCCCATCTCCACCTCCACCCCCCATTCCCTTTCCTCCACCTCCACCTCCACCATCCCCTTCTCTCTCTCTCTCTCTCTCTCTCTCTCTCTCTCTCTCTCTCTCTCTCTCTTCCCTCCCCCCTCGCAAGCCCTCCTCCCAGCCAAGTGTGGCGCCCGCCCGCGCGCCACGCGGCAATGCCCAACGCTCGCCAGCCTGACCAAAGGGCCTTAGCCTTAAGGCTCTCCATAAATCATTCCCCCCCCCTCCCCCTTTCGAAAAAACCTAAGCCACCACCCGCTGACCCCCCCTCGGGGGCAAAAAAAAGAGGGTTAAACTAACCCTAAAAACTAATCGTAGCTAGGTTAGATTGAACTTAGGTCAGGTTAATTGACCACTGGTATTAACTCATTTGCAAGACAACTATTCAAGATGGGCAAGGACTAGGTTTTAAGGAGATGTGTGATGCCACATGAGATAATGCCAATCCTCAGTGAAGCACATGAAGGCATTGCAAGTGGACATTTCCAAGGGGAAGCAACAGCAAGAAAAGTCCTCGCAGGATACTGGTGGCCAACACTTTGGTCAGATGCCTATGCATATGTCAAAAGCTGTGATGTATGCCAACGAACTTCTACATATTGTCCTCACTAAGCTAGTAGAACCAAAGCGTTCTAATTGGGCAAAGAAACTAAATGCAATCTTATGGGCATATAGAACCACACTCAAGGTCAGTACAGGAATTACACCTTTTCAATTGGTGTACGGCCTTGAAGCCATGGTCCCACTGGAATTTGTAATACCTAGTCCACGCATAGCAGTACAAGAATGCATGGGAGATCATGAATTGCTGAAAGAAAGATTCTACCAATTGGAGAAGCATACAGAGACCAGATTAGTTGCCTACCATGCCATGACAACAGAAAAACGAAA